>NC_056732.1:713436406-713508906 GCF_019279795.1 Protopterus annectens | reverse complement strand
CCAGAATTTGATTTTTAGCAGTTTCAGGTCTTTGGCGAAATTAAATAAAAAAAAAATCCTGTCTGAAAAAAATGAAGACTGCAGAGCAGAAGAACTCTGCTGCTTTCAGCTTGCCATCCAAGCCCCCCCACCCCCACCCTTCACAGTTTTCCATCGGGACAGGTTATCCCTGTGTACCAACCCATCCTTCATGCCCAAGGTAGTGAATGACCTGTCACTGAATCAGGCTGCCAATCTCCCTACCTTCTTACCATCTCCACAATCCTTTAGTGAAAGGATCCTTCACACTTTGGATGTGTACAGAGAGCTCGGATACTACTTGGCAAAGACCAAGTCGAGCCACAAGTCTGGTGGGCTTATTTCCTATTACCCAAGAGCCCTGGGGCATCCTGTTTCCAAGCAGAGTATTTCCTCCTGGATTTCTAAAGCCATTACCTTCTGTTACACTGCAAATGGGAAAGATCTATCTTCCTTCTCCAGTTAAGGAACACTGAACTAGAGCTGTGTCGTCTTCTGGGGCCTTACTTAAAGGTTTGGATACAGCTTCCATTTTGGAGGCAGCTACATGGTCATCTGTTCATACTTTCACCAAACACTACACATTGGATATAATCTCCAGATCTAGAGCAGGATTTGCCAGGGTTATTCTGCATGAATTTGCGGAAAGTGTCTGCTGGTGCTTGGGGGCATTCAGTTTTGAGGTAGGTGCATGCTGGCGTCCGCTTTATGGCAGATGTATGTTGTATGATGCAGGCTGACGCACATACCTTCGCAGTAGCATTTTAACTTTGGTATAACGGCCAGACGTGCGAGTCAACCAGAGGTGAACTCCCTCATGGATACTGCAGCATATAGAAGAGAAGAACATCTATGGTTATGGTAAGATTTTGCTCAACTGTTTACCTCCAATACAAGAGATTTTAAGGAATCACACAGTGGAAAATCTCACTTGGAAGGGTTTTTTTTAATTTTTACTGATTGATTTTCTTTGTGAACTTGTCACTCATTGTTTTAGTAAGGTTATTTTATTTTGGTAAGAGAGTTGGCCTTTAACAGACTGATGTGCTAACCTAAACCTTGTGATGTTTCTTTTCTGTTAATGAGCTTTCACCAGGACTCTGCGGAAGGAGACCATTTGCTCAGTCTGACTATCTTGGTAAGATTAAAATTTCCCAGAGGCAGCACTCAAATATTTTCATATCTTGATCTTCCTTGCAGTGCTAATGCTTCTGTATCTGCCTAAGGTGGTAATATTTTATGATTAGTTTTACCCCAAGAATGACTGTGCTGAGGCTGCCATAATAAAAGTATTTTGCAGCTGTGCTGTCTTCCAGCTGTGCTTTGTATCCACATTATTGTAAAACATAGCCACTGTTTTGCCACACTAGCTATACTGTGGAATTCTGTTTACTGTGAATTTTTGTGGAGGTTGTCTGCATATCTTTTAGCACAAATTTTGTTAGTAACATTTTTTTTAACCTTTTGTAAGTTGAGTTATTTTTTAGCCTTGTGTGGTACTTTTAAGTAGCATCTGTTAGTGACTGGTTCACGCATGCTCTTGTTAGTGATTACTGAAAGTGTAGGTTCATAGGTAGGTACTAGGCTATTGGCCCTGGGGCCTATACAAGCCCAGCCAAAAAGGTACCCTGGCTTTTGCCACCCAAGAAATTTATTTTCCTGTGCCACTGTTGAGCAGAGAGACGGAAGTGATCCCCGGGGTGAATTTCCTAGTTCCCATCCAATCATAAAGATTTTTCATGAAGTGCTAATGAGGAGCTTTCTTTGATATAGATTGGTAGTTTATTCTGGAGTATGGGAAGTCTCTGGGACAGGAATCTATCCCTCCAGCATGTTCTGTTTATTGTGGTGACAAGGTTTAGGTCCCTGGAGCGTGTAGGTTCATAGGTAGATACTAGGCTATCTGCCCAAGGGCATTTATAAGCCTAGCCAGAATGTTGGCTTTCGCCTCCCTTTTAAATTAGTTTCCTGGGCCTCTGTCTAGCAGGGCCACTGAAGTGATCCCAGGGGTAAATTTACAGTTTCCTATCCACTCGTCAAGATTCCTTTTGAAGAGAGTCAGCGAGGGGCTCTGCTTAACATAAACTGGGATTCTATTCCAGAGTGATGGAAGTCTCTGGGACAGGAATATATCCCTCCAGCACGTCCTGTTTATTGCTGTGCTGAGGTTTAATTCACTAGAGCATGTGGCTCTAAGAGATTTGGTTTTCTTGAGGTGGAGCATGATCATTAATTCTGGGTTGGAATTTCTAACCACTTTGGCAACGTGATTTTCAAAGGAGAGGTCACCATCTACCTGGGTCCCCAGGTCCCTAATTACATTTTCCATAGGTAATTTGTGGGCACTTGGTTTTTTCCAAAGGGGATGACTATGCATTCCCTGGCATTCAGCCCGAGGCCATGGTTTCGACACCAGGCATCTGCCTCTGTAAGACTCCTCTGGAGGATGTCTGTGTCAGCCGGAGAGTCTATCATGGCCCCCAGTTTGCAGTCATCTCTGAACTTGGTCAGCCATAGTCCTCCCATGCTTGCCGTTGCCTCAGAGAAGTATATACTGAACAGGAGGGGTCCAAGGACCGAGCCCTGAGGGACGCCACTTGTGACTGGTTTAGAGTCTGACATGGCACCCGCAACTCTGACCCATGTCACTTTGAATGCTTTGGATTTAGCCATGGGCAATTCAGAACTTTGAATATTCTGTGTGTGGGGATGGACTTTTTCTTTATGGAAAGCATTGGTGGGAAGCTCATTAGAAAAAGAGCAGTTCATACCATGTGTATTGCTTCACATAGTCCGTTAATCGTTTTCATCCAGGTGATCTCCAGAGCTCTCTGGTTAGTACCCAGTTTTGTGTCCTATTATTGTGTATTGTTGTAATTGCATTATATTAACTTTTTTGTTGTGATAGTTTCCAAGGCTTGTGACATCTCAGAAAACCAATATGCCTACAGAAGGTGTATTTTATTAAAATATGATCACTTTCAGTGCCTTTTCTGTGTCTAGCAGCAACTCAGTGTTGACTTGTGAGCACTGTGCTTTGACAAGATAACCCTACATCATATGATGTGCAATTTCATTACATTACCCAGCAAGACTCTCCTTGGATCATAGGACATCCGCCCCCTTCTTCCACAGGGGGAGCATTCCTCTTTGGCTCTAAAAAGCAAATAATGCCACCATAAAATTGATAAATTAGTTTGCTGGGAAAGCTTTTGCAAGCAAACTGAGACCTTAATGACCCCATCAACCATTTAATTGTCCAGTGGCTTTGACAAAGTGCAGCCTTGTCCACTCATCTTTTTTGTGCTTTCCTTCACTTCCTTGTTACTATTTGGAGATCAAGTCTGATTGCAGCTTTGTCTTTCTAGGGCCCTGTAAGTAGACCAGTTGTATCACAAGTGCTTATTCTCAAACACTGACAGAAGGCCAGCTGAAGGAGAGCGCAGTTGTGTATGCTCTACTACACTCTGTATTCCCACCTTTGTACAAGAGTCTGCAGCTATTGGTCAGAACTTTGATTATTGGTAACTTGTAAAAAAGGCAAGGTGGCTGGCTGATCCTACAACTGCATTGGCATTGCAGGATTTGATCTATTTCTTTGAGCATCATCTCAGTCATTGTAGAGGACATTTGATTCTTTGTTCCAAACCTAGCCATCCTGAGAAACACAGAAAGCTGTTAAGCGTTGCACTGCTTTGCATGTTCCTGTGCTTAAATGGTTAAAAGCAACTGACAGCCTAGTAATTGTCCTTACTGCTGTCTGCGGCTGCCACATTGGAGTGAGGAAGAGTTTGCTTCATCGTAAGGAGCCATCAGAAAAGAATATGTGGCTCTGTATTTTTGATGTGTTGACAGTTAAGTTGCTGGACTTGTACCAAGAAATAGCTCTGCCAAGGGATCAAGCTGTATTTGCAGTGTGTTTAGCAGGTGCAACAGTACTAATTAAAGGAGACTGTGGAGACCATCCCTTCTTTGGGATGAGGTCTAGGTTTATATTCACCTTCTGGTTCCATTTGGACAGATGGTTTGGAATCTTAACCGCTTGTAGATCAAATTTTAAATGGTGAATGACCTGCGAACTTGTCCGTGATGATGTATGGCACCTGTGAGTTACTGGATTTGATGAATGACTTGTCACGTCAGCATATGGGCTGCTCGCAGAAGGTTCATTTAATTTGCTATAAGTTGGCATTCTTTTCAGTGCAAGTACTGACATATCAACCTTTTGCACCCATAGCTTTTACCAACATGTTTGACTATTCTGGCCAAAGCTTATAGGGAAAAGGACCTGTTTGTGTTCCATAGGTAGAAGTCTGTCTCCTTTTACTTTGTCAAGGAACTTCTTAACATCCTTGGAATGGGTGCTGCTTTTTAAGGTTCCTTGGAATGTCTGTTAATTGGTGGTAGAGCTTTCTGATCCCACATCAGGGGGTAACTTTTACATCATAGTTAAATGCTCACTAGTGTTGGACATTGCAGACTGCAAAGAGGGCTAATAAAAGAAACCATGATGCCAATCATTAAGATTACTGTTAGTGCCATTCGTAATGTTTGAGAATTAGCCACAGTCCACCTATCTGGTTAACTTCAAGAACTTTGGGCAGTACATTTAGTGGAGCTGGTCTCCTCCGTATGCTGAGTATGTCAGCAGGAAACACTAAGAAAGGAAGAGCAGCCTGTGTTGTTTTCAGTTTAACAGAGCAGTTAGTCTGTCCTTTGTTTCGTCCTAATAATTTCTGCAATGGTGGCTCCCCTTTATGGGATTGTCTGTATTACATTGCTTTTCTATTTGACTGTTGAAATTGTGAATTACATTTTTGATTTTAACCTTATTTTGATTGTGGTTTTAGCATTGTATCTAAGACTGATACCTTTAAAGATCAGCAAGTGTGTCTGTAGGCTAGCTCTGGCATAGAGGGAGAAAGTTCTTATTGCTGCAAGTGACAAGCTTTTGATTTGTGGCTCCGATACTTGTAGAATCTGGCTTTTGAAGGGTGATGGTGGCTACTGCTGGCTCACCCATCTTGGGAGAGGAAGGCATCCCTAGGTCACCAAATGGGTGACAACTGGAAGGAGCTTTAGGTATTCTCTTACTGGAGTACTGAGCCCACACTTCTGTTAGTGCATTATATGTATAGAGGGAAAATTGGTATGCATAGGCGCAGTGCCGCAGGAAGCATTTGTGGTCTATGAAGAGCCACTGAAGAGGGAGGACATAATCTTAAGGGAAGAGACAAAGCTTCTCCTGGGTCAAGACATTTACCCACTCCCTACCACTTGAATCTTGCTGGAGAATGGCTGATGGAGGTTCCCAGGCAAAAAGTAAATGAGATGTAGTGCTGTTGCTTAGCCCAGGAGTATCCAGAGTTCACTCTACTGGAATGACTAGGCCAACTTGGTGGAGGTAAAGAAGGCATTGGTCAAGGGAGTTGACCAAGAGAGAATGGCTGTTTGGAGCAGATTATTTTAAAGGATTACCACTTTGTCTCTGCAGGAGTGACCAGATATAGTCTTTTGAGCATTATATACTCTTCAGAAAGAAAACATTTCCTTAGAGGGACCCACTTCTTAGTGTTTTTATTGCATGCAAAGCTTCTGGCTTTAAGCCATAAGATGTTTCCTTTGGATCTATTTTGACTTCCCATCACTCATTTTATTAATATGCTTTTGCTAACCAGGTAGTCCCACCTAGTCCGTAATCCCTTTTCAAGGGTTACCGGAGTGCAGTGTCTGGTTAAGTGACTTGCTCAAGGTCACACAGTAGGCGGAGGGAATCTAACTTCGGCCAAGGTTTGATCCTTTTTGCCATCTGCCAGACTATCATGCCATCCTGCTGCTTCACTAGACAGCTGTAATTTATCAAAATAAGGCATTTTTAAAGGCATTCTTGCATCAGAATGGAGCTCTTCCTTCACATGTTCAGTCTCCAAATATACTACTACTATGGTTACACCTATTTCGAGAAAAGTGGAAAGTATTCATTGCAGTGTTCACTGCTGCAGTCATCACTTCTGAGAGTCCTGCCTTCCGGAGCTTAAAAGCCAGTGTGACTAAGTTGTACATTTCCCTTTTTGTCCCCTGTCCAAGTAAATTATCCTGACTCCAATTGTCAGTGTTGGTGATATGAAAGGCACATTGATGTGAATGGTTGTCTTCAGTGGGCCACCCCCCCCCCCTTAAGAACAATTAGTCAAAGGACATTTTCTCCAAAAGTACCTAGTTGAATAGGTAAATGTCTGGTTCTCTTTTGCAATGGCATTAGGTAAGGTTTCTGTAACCTTCCTCAAAATTACAGATATTTGAACAAGAGTCCCAACAAGAGGAATTGAGAAACTGGCAGTCATTCAGAGTTTGAGGGTTTGCATAGGTCTGGTGACAGCAAAATCAAGCACAACTGCATTCCCTTTCTTTGGGTGTCTTCAGGTCCTGTGGTGTGACCGTTTGACTGCTATAACAGCAGCCTTGAGCATGTCCTCTGACTGAAAGTGCTGTGCTCTGTCTGCTCAGAGGCCTGTCTGAAGGATTCTGAAACTCATACCCTTGTACTATTCAGTGAAAAGGAGATGTAGTATGCTTGCATTAAATGTTCAGTGGATATTTATTGTACTTGGTAATTACTATTGGGATTTCCTGTCGCACAAAAGCCTGATGCCTGCTGCAATACCAGAGACTTGTATATTTCTCCATTGTCCAGGGACACACTCCCCTCAGAGGATTTTGGGTTATAAACAGTTGTCTGGCATCCTCCCCATTTTTTGTTAGAATCTGATGCAACTTCATCTCAAATTGTCAGTCTGATACCAGATGACTTTGTGTCCAGTGGAAAAGTCTTTGTGTTCGGAGTATGACATGCCCAGTTGTCTCCAGTGCACATGTTATCATACGATTAAGCATAAGGCCGAATATTTACAGTACTTAGGCCACTGTCTCTCTGGTGCTCTTGTCTGCTGTGGTAGCCCCCAGTCTTGTAGCCAGCCTTGTATGGGGAAAAAAATCGCCAGAGATGAGCGTTAGAGAACTGGATGACATCTCCAGCAGCCCCTTCAGGCTCTAGTGGCAAGGGAAGTGAAGTGCTTATACAGTCCCCCAGATGCCTTCCAGTGTTAAGGGCTTTGCCAAGATGCCTCTGGAGATGACTTTGCCTAGTGCAGCACTGTCTTCTGCTTGAGCCAGAATCTCCCGTCTGTGTCCATGAGGTGCCCATGGATTAAATTCATGTTGCAGCTTACCTGCCTGAAGCTTTGCTATCCAGTGGCACACCCAAGTCTTTAAATATCGAGAAGTCGTCTCTGCTTGTTTAGCCTTCGGCACCACACTTCTAAGAGTCACTCATAGGATTTAAGCTTGCAGCGGAGCTTGTGGATTTTAAGGTCTGTGCTGTTTAATCCTGAAAAGCACCCTGCTCCTGGAATCTCCATTGTGTATATATATGTGTATATGTATATGTGTGTGTGTGTATATATATATATATATATATATATTTCCACAAATGTCTTCTATTTCTTCTGCCTCCAATGAGTATCAGCTGCCATATGTGGACTAATTCTCAGCAGGATCATGTGCCATGTGCCACCTCAATCAGATATACTAGCCTTAGCCTTGCCATCTGAAGACACTGTTATTTAACTGGGAGGCCAAAGAATATCCACAGTCCAATAGATTTAGGCGTTTTTTTTGGTCATCCTGATCCAAAACCTTTTTTTATTTTTCCAGTGATTGAGTTGGCGGATGATGTGATCCAAGATGTATTCTTCAACCTGTCTCCCAAATGTATGCCTTTAAGGAAACCAAACCATTTCTGTTGAGTACTTTAATTCCACAAGCACCTATATTTGAATCCAGTGGCTGATCCTCCTCAGAATCCAAGGGCCACTCCAAGAACCCTCTTTCAAATGAGGAAAGCTGTCAGCCATATAGCAAAGATGCACTTCGGCTACCCTGACCATGCGAGTTTTACCTTCCCAATATCATTTCATTAAATGCAGGAAACTCTTCAGGATCAGATGAAAATGAAGGGAGAATGGATCAAAAATGAGGCTTTGCAGAAGCAGTTGCTAGAATTATACAGCACCAGTTCCCAAGTATTCCTTTAAGTGCATCTTTCATTTGGAAGCATGGAGAAGGGCAAGGTGCACAGTGTCAGTTATCAGGAGTTTGCCTGACTGGGAGAGCAGACTGCACCAGAGCATGTAAAAGCAGAAATCCTTAATTCCGCTTTGGACAGAGATTTCCTTTTTCGACACTGAGCTTGGTGTGTCTGAAAAACTGGAGAAGAAAGGGAAGACCATGTAGATTTAAAGAACTTTATGGCAAGTTTCTCCACCTAGGTTTAGCAGAAATTACCTTACCAAAGACACTGTCCTTTCCCCTTTTCAGAGTAGAAGGGCAAGGAATATCCGCTATTCAAGGAAGTGGCAAGACGACCTCCAAGACCAGGCCTGGTGGGTCCCAATCGCAGGGGCCAGCTCTGATTGGAGCACTTTTGTCCCTTCAAAAAAAGTCCCAGCCTATCCCTTTCCTGTGTTCTTTTTGTGAAAGTTGAGGATGGCAGACCCATTTTTTTAACTTTATAAATTCAGGTTACAACATGCAATTTTCAAAAAGAAACCCAAATTCTAAGGCATTCCTCCCATCTTAAAAGATCAACAAATCCATGTGCATGTTCATGTCTTAGAACTACTGGCTGAAGGATCCATATAGCAAGTGCAATAAACACACAGGAACAGGGTTTTACTTGAAGTAGTTTTTGGTCTCACGAAAAGGATGGCTTCATAGGCTCTTAGGCAAGTACTAGGTTAACTGCCTTGAAGGGCCATTTTAAGCTTGAAGTCAGAATCAAACCCTTTACCTTGTACCTAGGATGCAGATACGTTAACCATTATACCAAACCCACCCCCAGGCTTGTGAAGACCTGTCTCCGATTTCTCCAAACTTAAATTCCTACATGTTCTCTTCAAAGGCTTCTTCCTTTGATTCTGCCTCATGCTGTTATGATCACCTTGGATGTAAAGTGTGCACTACAGGGTGTGGTAATAGGCAGGACCATAGATAGTTCTTTTAGGCAAGGGAGGTCATACTGGTCATACTACCAGTTTTGTCATGTCTTCTGCTCCCTGAGGAGTCATGAAGTGTTTAGTTCCATTGATCTCTAGGACAAACATTCGCATATATTTATACATTGAAAGTTGCTTCCTTCAAGATGCTTTCTGGAGGTGTTTTACATCCCTCCAGTTGACCATGGAGTGCCCTTGCAGTGCAAGGTTCACCTTCAACTTAGTCCTACTTATCTCCAACCCTCTAGAACAAGGTTCTGTTCAGAACCCATTAATCACAGGACATTATGGGGGGAGCAAATTATCTAGGGAATTCCTTAGGGTCTTTAAGCCTAAGGCATCCTCATGTTCCCCCTATCCAGACTTAATCTGAGGAAGTTTCAGTAGTACCTTGAACTCCCTGAAAACCCTATTTCCTTCGTCCCCTGTATCATGGTGGATTTGTTTTTGTAGATGTCAATGGTTAAGCTGGTCAACTCCATTGATGCAAGGTACAGGATTTGTTCCTTGGGTTATTGGTGAAACTTAAAATAGCCCTTAAGGTCAGTTTCATAGGGAATACTAGGCTATCAAAAACAGCCAAGCAGTCCCTTTTTGAATGCAGGTGTGCACTCGGGTTCTCACCACTGAAGGTTCAGACCTAACCTAGCCTGGGGTACTCAGACATGATTGAACAAGGCTAGTGGGAAAGTGCGTCAGTGTGACCATGCAGAGCACACTAACATTAGCATCAAGTGGTACACAGAAACCCTCCTTATGAAGAAACCATACAGCAGTGTGGTATGTCAAATAGGGAGCCATCTACTTTTACCCCTTCTGATGGTTGCCCATGCATCTCTGGGGAATTAGCAGAAGGGATGGGCATGATCCTCCTGGCCCAATTTTTTCCATAAGGGGAGAACTGTCTGGCGCACTTTCACTAAGCAAGTTGTAGATACTAGAGAAGATAGATGCCTGCATGTAGACAGGTCTGTTTTTCTATGCCTTTCCTTCCCTACCCCTTCTCCCCTGCATATAGCAGAAAAACAAGGAGGATGAATGATGATTTATCTTGGTAACCCTAACCCTCTTTCACCCAGAGAGCACCTCTCCAGTCGTAATAGATCACACTCTCTGAAAAGGCTTTTTAGCTGAAGTGCTTAGAGATTTTATCCGAATAAAATACTGTTTAGAAAACTGCTGGGTGGCTACCTGGTCGTGTGATCTGATATTTGGTTTACTATGGTCTCTCACTTCTCCAGTCTTGTCAGCATTCTCAGGGAAGAAAAAATGGTGGTGCTGCTGAAAATGTGCAACCTCACCCAGAACAAGTGGTCACCATTCACTCCTCACATAAATGCACTAAAGCTGTCAGGGTGGGCTGGTTTTGATACTTATGTACTCCAGAAGTTTGAAGACCAAGCCCCTTGACAATAGTTTTCAGAGTGGACCAGATTCTCTCTCTCTCAGGCAGTAGGAAAAATAATGCAGCAGCCACTACAAGCTAGGCTACCCATGGCCCTTAGTTACCTGACAGCTTTACAGCTCCGGGTCTGTAATTTGTCTCGATAAAAATTCGTGACTCATTTCTGCCTGCCTACACATTTACCCCTAATCTTTTCCCATTAAACCACAAAACAGTTCTTAAAGGGAATTCTACATTTGAGACCAACAAAGGAGGCTGCAGACTTGCATTAGTACCTCATTTAAAGAAAAAAAAATTACTTTGCCTCTGCAGACATAAAATACATTGCCTGGAAAATTACTGATGTGAAGTTGTCCTGTCTCGCATTCATTCTTAACTGATAGGTTAGGAGCCGATACTCTGCTTAGACTCTGCCGTACTTTACAAGCTCAAGGCCTTCAACTAACTTGATGTTAATTCTCTCTTCCCTGATGCTCTAGTGTCCTACTCTGATCTCATTTGCCACAGAAACAGATCTGGCGTTTTTCTCCTACCTCAGGCCAAGTGAAAAATATTTGTTCTTTTCAAAGATTCTTAGTTTATAACAGTAGATATTACTGTTTTTTTTTTTCGTTGTGCTAAAGAACGTGCAGTTCCTTGCTATTTTTCCAGTTACTTTGTTTAAAATACGAGGTTTAGTTCTCTCAGGCTGTTTGTTGGGTCTTCTCTTACCCTGTCCCACGTAGTTATAAATTTAATACCTTTTTAATTTAAAAGATGGTAGCATGGTATTTTGACTTATGTAACTTGTTTAGCATAGTTATACATTTACAGATAAAAGTGTTGCGATCCCTTTTGTTGGATCTTATATTTAAGATAGACTTTGTAATAATGTGCTGTGTTCTATTTTTTCTAGCAGAGCTTGTTTAAATTAGAAGCTTCTCCTTTTTCTGTAGTTGGTAGTTGGTTATCCACAGTTAAGTCCGAAGATTTTGTTATTGGCAGTGTTTTTCTGCCTTCTGTGCATATCTTGAAAATCTTATCAGTATATTTGGGCACGTTTAAATTAGGGAGCTGTATTTTTGGTTACTTTAAAACTTATTGTCAAAACAAACTAAGTGGACACAGTGTGTGTATTGCTTGGGAGAAATCCATTTGCAGGACTCTTGTGCTGTACATCATTCTTTCAGCGCAGGAGTCCTCCATGAAAGAAAAAAATGAGTTAATTTTAAAAGGCTTGGTAAAGTCTTTATTTGCTTTAGCCATTGAGAAAGGACAGAGCACTCAAAAAGGCTGCCATCGGATAAATCAAAATCCTTCAAGAGATCCTCTACTTTGGAAGAGTCGGAACTCTTAAAAAAGGCACCGAGAATGTCTGACAGTAAGTAAAGCAATCAGATCCAAGAGACCAACCTCCGCTCCACTGATTTCGGAACTGCTGGTTATGCAAGTACGGAGCCGGTCCCCTGCATTGGAGCTGTTATCTCCTACCTTGAGACGTCACTACTACAAATGTCCGCTTCTCCAGCTCCATCGTCCAGACCCTCTAGGAGCCTCTCCGAATTTAATGTGGATCGTGTGGTGCAGACACTGCTGAAGATGCTGGTGCTGGTAAAAATGTTATCAGAACCTTTCCCTCAAGGCCTCTGAACCAAATGTACCTACCCTTTCTACCTCTATTCCCCCTCCAATCTGAACTGCGATTTTGGACCAGGGATGGGTGGAGCCGATGGCAATGGGATTCTGTGCAGAGTCTTACTCCAGGATCTTCGTCTCCGGCTGCTCAGACTACCTCGGTGGTGTCTAAGGAGTTTAGGAGCAGACACCGGTCGGGGGGCCTAAGTGGAGCCGACATTTTGTCCCATCAGACTCTTCCTCTCAGATCTTCGGCTCCCGTGAGCTCTCTCCTACTTCTGCTTTGGAGCCTGCTCCTATGGTGCCGGGGGTGCCCCTTGGTGCTTCAGAACCGGAGGTTTCTTTGGATCATGGGGTTAAAGCTATGAGGAGAGCACTGTCCTCAGACAGCCTCGCTTTCAGTTACACCCATTCCTTCTCTCAGATCACCGGTGTCTGTCTCAACAAAACTGGCTCCACAGAGGCAGAGACCCAGAATTTCAGGAAACGCCAGTGGGGGTGGACCTTATTTTCTGAGACCTCTCCTGAATGTCATCTGATGAGGCACCATGGGGAAAAAACTTGCAGGAGGAAGCTTTTGGACTCGCCACAAGAGACATTCACATCTGACACGGACCTCTATGAATCAGAAGGGTCCCCATGGTTGCCCTCTGAGGATGTCTCTTTTGCAGACATCCTAGAGATCCTGAAACAGAGGTGGCTGGAAATCCAACCCTACTGACGAGTCAGTGTTCCTGAAAGCTTTTGGGTCTTGACCCTCCACCACTTGGGGGTGTCTGCCTTTCGAAGAGCTTATGAATTTAGTTTGTCGAAAGGTGAGAGTCTCCAGACAGTGTAGCCCGTCCCTAGGAGGCCTAATAAATATATCACCTGCCCAGAAGACGCAGCTTATTTGACAGAAGGTTTCCAGTAGATGCTGTGGTGGTGGTGGCGGCCACTAAAAGGAGTTATCAGAAACATCCACATCAGTTCATCCTCCGAATAAAGATCCTCGCATGATGGGCAGATAAAGCGCACGTTTTCATCAACTACCTCTACTGTCAGGTCCCTGAACTACTTCACTAGATTACATAAAAGCTAAGAGATTCTCTCCAGGATTCAGCAGCTGAGGGGATATCAGAAAGAGTATCATCCCAACTTAGAAAGAGTATCATCCCAGCTGTCCACCTTCAATTCCCTGGTGAACTCATCCATGAGGCTAATCTCTTATGCAGCCAATGGAGCGAGTAGGTCGGCATGTTCAGGAATCACCCTTAGGAGACACTCCTGGATGTGCCTCTGTAATTTCGCAGAACCCTTCAAGTCATCCTTTAAAACCACTCCCTTCGATGGCTCGTCTCTTTTTGGGCCTAAAGTAAAAGACTAACCAGGTATGAACAGAAAGGAAAGACTGTGCTGTGGGAGTATGGTTTTCCACCCCTTCCAGACCCTATCCCAAGAGTCAAAAGGGGGGAAGATGTGGTTCCAGAAATGCCAGAGTCTCTTTCATGACACTTTGTGAACCCTCCTTCAGGGGCAGAAGAGCAGGTAATAATGGAAGATGCTGACCACGTGGCAGAAGGGGTCTGCAAAACAAAGGTGACCGGTAGTCCATTCAATAATCCTTTTCAACACACCTGAGAGGAGGCCCATCTGTCCCACTCTGGTGTAAGTTGGGGAATGCTTATCTTTGTACTCAGTCGCCTGGCTAAAAATTACAAAATACAAATTGGTACAATAAATCCTATCCAGTGCTTACTCAATACCCTTTACGACGCCACCTCCACAAAAAAGAATCCCAGATGGTTCTACCCAATCACAGGGATCCAGTAAACCTAGAAATACAAAAGCTGCTAGAAAAGTAATCCAATCAGTCTCCGCAGACTGATTGGAGCCAGAACTTACTCAAGGTTCTTTTTAGTTCCGAAGAAAACAGGGGACTGGAGACCCATATTAGAGCTCAGTAAACTGAACAAGTCAGTAAAAAAGACAAGAGTTCTGGATGGTAACATTGCAGTCAGTACTTCCAATTGTCTTTCCCTAGAAAGGGATGTGCTTGATAGACCTTTGGGATGCATACTACCACATAAAAATGGACAAGCCATCCAGGAGTCACCTGCGCTTTCAACTGGGAGCCAGTCATTTTCTATTTCGGGCTTTTCTCTTTGGCCTCACTACAGCCCACAGAGTGTTTATTAAATGCATAGCAGTAGTCGCAGATCATCTGAGACGACTAGGAATTCTAGATATTTCCATACTTAGACCGACTCTTAACTGCCGCCACCAACCAGGTACTCATCCAAGCAAGGGACACAAACTTGCAACTATTTGCACAGTTAGAATCTGCCATATTGCCATCTCAACATACTGTTTTTATAGAAGAATTAAACGCAAACTATGGTAAACCTTCCAAAAGACAGAATTCAGGTCCTTCAAAAACAAGTGTAAATCTTCTGCACAAAATAAAAATTCAAGCCAGAGAAGTTCTGAAGGTGCTGGGCACAATGGCGGTTTCAATCACTAAACACCTCTTGCTCGTATGCACATGAGGATCCTACAATGGCTTTTTTTTGCCCAATGGTCAATGCAGACGCTTCCTATGTCTCAGAAAATTCTGATACAAGCTTGCAAAGTCTTACGTTGGTTGCTACAATCAGACCAGGTGACGATGGGCAGACCTTTTATTCTCCCAACCCCATTTAGCCACAGTGACCACTGACGCTTCCCAGGTGGGGTGAGGCATTATCTGGGAAGAACAGCCCATGGTATGTGGAAAGATCACTAGGTTTACTTGCATATCAGTATCCTAGAGATTAGAGCGGTGCTCCTAGCGTTGTAGGTATTCCAAGACACTACTTGTAGGAACAATTGTAGTCCAAATAGACAATGTCAGTAGTATGGTACATAAACAAGGAGGAACCACGTCTTACCCCCTATGTCAAGAGTCCCCGAGAGTATGGCAGTGGACGACATCCTCCCAAAGCTTTTTAGTAGCAATGCACATCCTAGGGGAAATCCATCGTGATTGCGGACAGACTCAGCAGAGAAATACTGATGCCACATGAGTGGTCCCTCAAACAAGAGATAGCTGAGATGATTTTCTGCAGATGGGGCCAGCCTTGCTGCGATCTTTTTGCCATGCCAACAAACACGAAATGCAGCAACTGCTTTTTCCCCTGGGGGGTGCACTGGTACACAATTGGCCTCTTGGTCTCCTGTGCACTTTCCCTCCCTTTCCTTTAATACCCAAAGTTCTTCAAACAGCCAGCACATTGGGAAGGCCTTAATTTTAATAGCCCCTTAATGGCCTAGTCAAATTTGGTTCCCCTTCCTACAGCCTCACTTTCAGGAGGAACCTTGGATCCTGGACCCAGTGCCGGATCTTCTGATGCACTCATCGGGAGTTCCTCACCCATCTCTGAAAGCCCTCAAGTTGTCAGTTTGCTGCTCCAGTTCCAAACATAAGCCAGGTTACAAAATCTTTCATCTATCACACACATTTTGATATCGGTGGGGGGGGGGGGGGGGGACTTGGCTCCCATGCAAAAAACTGTCCATCACCAACAGGCGATGGGTCCCCAACATGTGTCCCAGGGGTACAAAATTTATTTCCACACACTGCCAACCCCAAAAGGGTTCCCATATCTTCCTGCAAACCAGTGGGCAGAGGCACAAACCCAAGTTAATTCCCTGCTGTCCATGAGGGCAATTCAGACTGTTCCTGCAGACCAGATAGGCCAAGGTTTCTATTCCAGACTTTTCCTGGTACCCAGAAAAGAGGGCATCCAGCACCCAATCCTAAATTTTTCCATTCTAAACATCTTCCTGGTGATACCAAAATTCAAAATGCACAGCCTCCAGCAGCTTCTTCCTATGCTATCCAAAGATGCTTGTTTAGCCATTCTAGACCTTAAAGAAGCCTATCTGCACATCCCAGTCAGATACTCTTGCAGGAAATGTGTACATTTTAGGGCAGGATCATGCATTATCAGTTCTCAGCACTTCCCTTTGGCTTAGCCACTGCTCCCAGAGTTTTCACAAAATGCCTGGCTCCAGCCATTGCTTTTTGCAGACAAAGAAATATTCAAATTTACCCCTACTTGGACAACTGCCTGATTCAGGCAGTCAATTAGGAAAAGCTGTTGCAGCACCTGATCTTTGTAAAGGACCTACTGACCTCACTGGGGTACACTATAAATGAAAACAAATCCAAACTATTCCCCAGTCAGAAAATTGTATTCCTGGGAGCACGCCTGAACACAGCATCCCAGATGGCATATCTTACTCCAGAAAAACAAGCCTATCTGACAGGCTACTTCTTTCAAATAGCCAACAGAACCGTTGGCTATCTGCAAGGAAAATCCTGCAAGCTCTAGGGTTCATGGCTTCCTGCATTCTAGTAATTCCATATGCCAGACTGCATATGAGGAAACTTCAGTGGTACTTAAAAAGCCTTTGGTGTCAACATTCTCTGGACCTGGAAACTATTATACCTGTGATAACTTATCTAAGGAAAGATTTTTTTTTTTGTTGGGCAGCAGCATGCAACTACAAGGGATTTGCCTTTTCACAACCCCACGCTGCCCAGACCCTAACCACAGACCCATCTGACTGTGCCTGGGTTGCACACCTGGACGGCAGGTGCCTTCAGGGCCATTGGAGCACACATCAAATACATCTGCACATCAACCAAAAAGAGATGCTAGCTGCTCGGCAGGTTCTGAGATCTTTCAGACCCCCACTCTGTCCGGGGTCTCTACTAATCAAAACAGATAACACCACTGTGATGTGGTACATCAACAAGCATGGAGGAACCCACTCTTATCCACTCTGCAGGCTAGCCATGACCATTTGGCACACTGCTTCAGACATGCAAATTCAACTGCTAGCACAATTCCTGCCAGGCAACCAATCTCTCTGGCAGACAACTTAAGCAGAAATCTCTTAGACCCACATGAGTGGCAATTAAACCACACCACCTTCAGCTTGATAACCCAGAAATGGGGTACCCTGAAGGTGGACCTATTTGCCTCCCACGACAACCACCAGCTCAGCAAATTCTGCACCAGGGAACCTCACAGCAAGGCCTGGAAAGTGGATGCCCTATCCTCTCAATGGTTAAACCTCTCTATCTATGCATTTCCCCCTTTACCTCTTCTTACAAGGGTATTACTCAAAATAAGGGAGGAAAAACCAAGGGCAATCCTGATTGCCCCAGACCGGCCATGCCAACACTGGTACCCCCTACTGTGTGGTCTGTCACCGTTGCTTCCATGGCACCTCCCTCAGATTCCAACTCTCCTGACCCAGCAGAAAGGCGAGTTCTTGCATCCACCATTGCAGACCCTGAACCTGGCAGTCTAGCTTATTCCTTGGCCTCTCCTCCAGTGGCCAGCCTAAGCAAGCAAGTCCTGGAAGTTATACATGAAGCCAGATGTCCAAGCACTAGAAAATCCTATGCTGACAAGTGGAAAAGGTATTGCTCCTGGATCCAGGCTAAAGGAGCTGAACCAGCACAGCCCTCCTTACCTCTCATCCTGGATTACCTAGCTGACCTACTTCACAGGGGTCTATCCTTCTCTTACATTAAAATTCATGCCTCTGCCGTCTCTGCTCATTACAGCACAGAGCCATCTCTTTTCACACCCCCCTCATCAAGCAGTTCCTTAGAGGGGCTAACAACTTAAGGCCGCCCAGAAGAGCCCCTACCCCTGCTTGGGACGTTAACTTTGTGTTGGAAAAGCTCACACTGTCCCCCTTTGAGCCTGCAGCTTCAGCAGAGTTAAAATTACTCTCTTGTAAAACACCCTTGCTTCTAGCCTTCACTTCAGCTAGAAGAGTGTATGAGCTACAAGCACTCATGGCTTTGGAACCCTTCATCATTTTTCATGCTGACAGGGTCTCCCTCAGGACTAACGCAACTTTCATGCCTAAAGTGGTGTCCAGTGTGGCTCTCAACCGATCTATTCATTTGCCCTTTTTCCCTAAACCTCAAAATAAGGGGGGAAGGATTCTGCTCTCTCTAAATGTGCACAGACAGCTCAGATTCTACCTGGATAGGACTAAGCCCTTTAGGAAAACTGACCAGTTACTAGTCAGCTTTGGGCGGAGGGAAAGGCCATTTCAAAACAAACCATTTCCAAATGGATAGCACACTGCATCCATTTCTGTTACAAACACCACGGGAAACCACCCCCAAAGGGGTCAGAACACATTCCACTAGGGCACCTTCCACCTCTGCAGCTTTACTCAGAGGGGTCTTTACCAGGGAACACCTGGAGGCTGCAACTTGGAGTTCTGTTCATACCTTCACCAATCATTTACCACCTGCCTAGCTTTTCCAAATCCAGGGCAGGCTTTGCAACTGCAATCCTGCAGAGCATATTGGCCAGCCACAACTCTTCTTGACTGCCTCCACTCATTGCTTCAGCTTTGGGAATCAGCCCAAGTGTGATAACTGCAACAGTGAAACAAGAACATAGTACAGATGTCCTTCAAGGATGCATCTGCAGTCCTAACATATGGGTTGTCCTGCCTCTGGCAGCCCTTCGGTCGGCCGGATTCCAAAGTCTGGGTCTGGCCTCGGCTGATGTCGCACTTCACCCGACGTCATAGCTGCTGTGGTATAAAGGCATCAGCCGACGCCATTTTCCTCCGTCTTTCTTGCCGCGCGGTGCCCGAAGCAGAAGCTGTTCGCAAGTGCCGGTCGGTCAGATCCAGAGATTTCTACTACCGAAGACTTCTAAAAAGCTAAGTACCCCGTTGGGGACTCTTTCTTGCCTTAGCCGATGTCAGACAAAGTAAATAATTGTTTAACTTGTGGGAAACAAATACCTCATAAGGATTTCCACTCTTACTGCTTTCCTTGTTTAGGCCCAGACCACGACGTATCAGCTTGTCTAGCCTGTGCTTCCTTCAACCGACGGACGCTTAGACGTTGGTCGGAGTTTGCAGAGGAGTTTTTTGGTCCCGCTTTTGCATACAAAATGCCGTCGGAGACTCCGACTACACAATTAGCTAAAAAGCGTAAGGAAAACGACCGACACTCGCGGTCCGCGGTTTCGGATAAAACCACGGTTAGGCCAACCGCGAGTGTCTCGGTTTCGGCTGAAACAGAGTCCTCTGTTCTTCCTTCAGCCGAAAGCATGCCTCCGATAGCAGAGGCCTCACAGAGCATGGCGGAATCTGCTACTGAAATTACCCCTACTGAAGCAGGCACCCAGGATTTATCAGATACTATTCTTTAGACATATCTACCCCTGCACGTGGGGCTGCTAGACCCCCTGCATCTATGTCTATCAAGGCTTTTTCCAGGGTTAAAGCAGCTAAATCTTCTAAGGCCTTACCTGCTAAAACTCCCTCACACAGACCTACCTCTAGTTCCCAAATGCTCAGCCTGGCTGAGGATCTCATTTCTTTGATCAGGGGATCCCAACCTCACCCAGATAAGAGGCCTAGAACTGAACCCCCGGAACCTGTTTCTACAGACTATTCCTCGGATGACTCAGATATTTCAGACCCTCAGGAAGGCCCATATTCTCCTTATGAGGATTCTGATGCAGAAGACTCCATTCCTTCTGCTTCTCCTCCTGAAGAATTTTCTTTTGGGGAAACCTTACATGCTATGAGGGAACACTTTCAATGGCAGGGCCAGGATTTTTCAGATTCAAGGAAAAGGCTAAGGACATTTTTACATTTACCACAGCATAGGCCTTTAGCCATTCCTCCAGTACTAACAGTTGTTGTTGATGCATATAATGATGCCTGTACTGCCCCTGATTCTCTTCCTCCGGCCCCTGCCAAGCCTGACAGATATTACAGGGTCCCGGACACACACTACCATTTGTATAAGGCTCCTGTTGCAGATCCTGAAACCATTTCACAGGGCCCCAAAGCTGTGGCAGCTGCCTCTGCCAAAAACCCTCTCCCCTCTGAAAGGGAATCTAGAGCATTAGAGAGATGGGGTAAAAAGGTTTATACCTCTGCTACTCTTTCGGCCAAGGCCTTAAACTGTCAATTTCACATGATTCAGTACCAGGAATTTTTGTTAGACCAGCTAAATAAAAAACTGTCCTCTCCTGAACCTATAGGCCGCAAGTCCCTTCAGGATTTGGTACATAACTCTCAGCAGGTCAGTAACCATTTCTTAAAATGTGGCTATGATGCACTGGAGGCTTCCTTTAGATCAGCTATGACTGGAACAGTGATTAGAAGGCATGCCTGGTTAAAAGAACAATCCTTACCAGACCATGTTAAGTCAAAACTCCTAGATGCTCCTATGGAGAAACAAAGTTTGTTTGGCTCCCCTGCACAGGAGGTTCTAAAGAAGGTGGAAGAAAAAGCAAAATCTGTCCAAACAGTCAAGGATTTCTTACAGGTCCAACCTCCGAGGTTTAGCAGAAATTGGCCTTCGAAGAATTGGTCCTTTCCAGACACCTCCAGAGCACAGAGAGGCAGAAATAGACGCCCAAGAGGCAGAGGTCAATCCAGGGGTGCCTACAGGGGACGTCAGTGGCAGCCTACCAACCAGAGAAGTACTGCCACAGATTCAACTACAACCACTTCCACAGGACAGACACAATGACTTGGCTCTGATTCCGCCTACCAAGGAACAACTGGAAGCACCCTTGGGCGGAAAACTAGCCTTATTTTCCGTCAACTGGCATTACATTACAGGAGACAAATGGACTTTACAAACAATAGACAAAGGCTACAGGTTTCACTTCCACACACTACCAAAAAAGAGAGGAATGCCAAACCTACCACCAAGCCAAAAAACAGATGCTCTAAGACAAATCAACAACTTACTAAGGATGAGAGCTATAGAAAAGGTACCGCCTATGGAACAAGGCCAAGGATTTTACTCCAGGCTTTTCCTTGTACCAAGAAAAGAAAATCAATGGAGACCTATTCTCGACTTGTCCGCTCTGAACACATACCTCATTGTCCCAAAATTCAAAATGCTGACCCTCCAGCAACTTCTTCCCATGCTGGGCAAGGAGTCTTGGCTGGTGACTAGATCTCAAGGTGGCATACCTGCACGTCCCTATACGACCAGATTGCAGAAGACACCTCAGATTTCTTGCAGGATCAGAGCATTATCAATTCTCAGCATTGCCCTTTGGCTTATCTACTGCGCCCAGAGTATTCACGAAATGCCTGGCATCAGTAATTGCTCATTGCAGGCTTCAGGGAATTCAAATTTACCCATACCTGGACGACTGCCCTAATACAAGCGGACAACAAGACAAAATTAACAAAAGATTTGGAAAAGGTCATACAACTGTTGCAAGCCTTGGGATACACAGTCAACATGCAAAAGTCAAGACTAGTACCATCCCAAAGGATAACATTCTTGGGTGCAGAACTGGATACATCAACTCAGATGGCTTTTCTCACAGAAGAAAAACAAAAGCAACTACCAGTCTATTCCATGACATTAACAACACAAACTCAGCTTACTGCAAGGAAAGTCCTGCAAGCCCTGGGTTACATGGCATCCTGCATAATATTGATTCCGCATGCCAGGCTGCATATGAGAAAGTTGCAATGGTACCTATGGAATGTATGGTCTCAACACAAGCACAGTCTAGAAGCCCAGATTCCAATAATTCCATGCCTGAAGCAAGAATTCCTGTGGTGGGCGCAGGCCTGTCAGTTGAACAGAGGATTGCCTTTCCACAAACCTCATCCAAGCCAGACCATCACCACGGACGCCTCAGACCTAGGCTGAGGGGCACACATGGTGGACAAGTGTATACAAGGCCTATGGACCCAAGACCAGCTGAATCTACACATAAATCAAAAGGAGATGCTGGCAGTGAAACATGCAATCCAGGCATTCAGACCATTCCTTCAACAAGGTCACCTGCTGATAAGGACGGACAATACCACAGTCATGTGGTACATCAACAAACAGGGAGGTACACACTCATATCCTCTATGCCGGATGGCAATGGACCTGTGGAATATGGCCCTGAATCTCAACATTCAACTCCAGGCCAGATTTGTACCAGGAAAAGAAAATTCACTAGCAGACACCTTAAGCAGAACTACCACGGATGCTCACAAATGGATGCTGCATCCAGATATCTTCAAAACCATAACAAAGAAATGGGGACTACCAGAGATAGACCTGTTCGCCTCCCCACACAACCACCAATTGAAGAAATTCTGCACAAGAGCATACCACCCACTTGCTTGGAGGGTGGACTCCCTTTCCTTCAGCTGGAAAAACCTGACAGCATATGCATTCCCACCTCTTCCTTTGATGTACAAAGTCCTACTGAAGATCAAAGAGGATCAGCCAAGGGTAATCCTGATAGCTCCAGACTGGCCGAGGCAACATTGGTGCCCGCTACTGAGAAGCATGTCTCTGACACACGCATGGCCTCTACCTCTATGTCCCTTACTTCTAACACAGAACAACTACAAGATCCTACATCCAAACTTGAAAACACTGCAGCTAGCTGCTTGGAATATTGCATAAAACAAAATAACCCAGATTTATCTCAGAGGGTTAAGGACATTATCCTGGAGGCTCGCAAACCCTCCACAAGGAAGACTTATTCAGCCAAATGGAAAAGATACCTCATTTGGAGTGCAGCAAAAGGAGAAAATGTCTCATTGGCAAACATAGCACACATCCTGGAATACTTAGCAGAACTGTTCCACAATGGCCTGTCCTACTCCTCCATTAAGATTCATGCATCAGCAATTTCAGCAGAATACAACATGGATCCTCCTGTCTTCTCTCATCCTCTACTCAGGCAGTTCCTGAGAGGAATCAAAAATGTAAAGCCTCCAAGGAAACCACCTTTACCTACATGGGATCTCAACTTTGTGCTGGAAAAGTTAACACTTCCCCCTTTTGAACCAGCGGCAACAGCAGATTTACAGTTCTTGTCTTGGAAAACTGCTTTCCTGCTAGCAATCACTTCAGCAAGAAGGGTATCTGAATTACAGGCATTAATGGCAGTACAGCCCTTCCTTATCTTCCATCAGGATAGAGTGTCTCTGAGAACTAACCCTACCTTTATGCCAAAAGTGGTCTCCAGAGTATCATTGAACCAAGCGATTCATTTACCTACATTTTCCCCAACCCACAGAACAGGGGGGAAAGACTGCTACATACCTTGGATGTGCACAGACAATTACGCTACTATCTGGACAGAACTAAGACCAACAGAAAAACTGACCAGCTTCTGGTAGCATATGCAACAGGAATGCAAGGAAAAGCAATTTCAAAACAGACAATCTCAAAATGGATAGGAAATTGCATTCGCTTTTGCTACTCTTTTCATGGAAAGACAACTCCTGAAAATATCAGACCTCATTCCACAAGAACTACAGCCACCACTACAGCTTTCCTACGAGGAGTGGCTACCAAAGACATTTTAGAAGCTGCTACATGGAGCTCCGTGCATACATTTGCCAAGCATTATAACCTTCCTTTATACTCCAGATCCCGAGCAGGTTTTGCAACTGCTGTGTTGCAAGGGATCTTGACTGCACCATCTTTATCTTAGTGCCTCCTCCCCCAGTTTGGCTTTGGTATTCTACCCATATGTTAGGACTGCAGATGCGTCCTTGAAGGACAATAGTACAGTTTTGTACCTACCATAAATGTAGATGTCCGATAGGTATGCATCTGCAGTCAGGATTACCCACCCTCCTTCCCCTCTGTGGTATTCCTAGGGTACTTACCCCTCTTTTAGCTAGCTGGGGGAATTTATTATGGTGTATTTGTTTTGTATATATGTGTATATATATATATATATATATATATATATATATATATATATATATATATATATATATATATATATATATATATATTGGTTCTCTACTGTTTGGAATTATTTGCATTTATCCAAATGTAGCCTTCCTAGAGGGCACCTGGCATCTGGGGCAAGAAACACTGAGGAAAATGGCGTCGGCTGATGCCTTTATACCACAGCAGCTATGACGTCTGGTGAAGTGCGACATCAGCCGAGGCCAGACCCAGACTTTGGAATCCGGCTGACCGAAGGGCTGCCTGAGGCAGAACAACCCATATGTTAGGACTGCAGATGCATACCTATCGGACATCTACATTTATGGTAGGTACAAAACTGTACTTTGTGTACACTTGCCATAAATGTAGATGTTAGTGTATTCACTGTTGCAGTCATGGTTTCCCACCCTCTATCCCCCTGGACTTTCTCTCTCTCTCCCTCACTATTTACAGTGCATTTGTTATTTACTTTCTGCTGGTGGTGGTGTTCCACCATAACCTAGCTCCCTATTTGGGGACTCCTGACATTTGGAGCAAGAAAAACTGATGTAATGGCATCAGCTGCCTGATTTTATAAAACAGATGACCTGACGTCAGTCCTGGAGCGACAGCAACCAACGCAGAAATACTAAGCCTCTGGTATTCGGGCCAACTGCAGGCTACCCCTGGCAGGATAAACCCAAGTGTGATGACTGCAGCAGTGAATACACTCTAACATCTACATTTTTGGTAAGTGTACACAACTGTACTTTCCTTAGAATCTGGTATATATGTGGTCTAACTGCCATCCTGTTTTGCAATGAATCTGGCATCAAAGGCACTATCCTCTGCTTCTCCACCAAAGACTTGCTGGATGAAAGATGTTTCACTGGGCTCCAAAAGAGCTCGACTCCCATTTGAAGTGCAGGACCTTTGTGGACTTTACTAAGCCCATGTACTTCCAGTCCAATGGGTGCTGGAAGAAATGCATTAGTGGAATCTGACTCTTTATCCTGCCCCTAGGAAGCCCATTTTTGTAAGGTCCAGGATTCACAGTTGTGCAAGAAACTTCTTGGCTGATAAGCTCTTGCCTTTGAGTATTTGACTTCATTTGGCTACAGGATGAGTGGAAATCAGCTGCTTTTGGGAGAAAAACATGCACATCTGCAGCCTTTATCTATAAGGGCCTGAACTGCCAGGATTACTTAAGTTTCAGATTTTTTTAACTTGAGTGACTTAAGACAGAGGGGAGTGAGGATGAGTATGAAAGAAAGTACTTGTGCTTCCTTTCTACCCAGATGGCAAAACTCCAATACTTTGCACTAGGTGCATAATGCAGGCTAGCAGTTACAAGGTCAGTGGTTCATAGATGTACTTGGCTGTCGATATTGCCTCTGCCTGATCATAAGGAAAAACAAAAATGCTTAAACTTCAAAACCTATCACCTCTACTTTTGTTGCTTTTGTGGTTGCTGTAGATGTTGAGAATACTAACACCATTTCCCATTGCAAATGTGCATCGAAGGTATTAGATTCAGAATAGGGAGAGTTCACTTGCAGTTTCTTTCCCCTTTGAGGTTTTCTTAAGGGTTTTAACAAAGTGCCTGTCTCTGGCATGCACACTTGTCCTTACTTTTGACAATTTTACCTGATGTTCTTCGTGTTTCACTGTTGCAGTCATTACATTTGGGTTATCTGCTTGCAGGTAGTCTTTAGTCGACCTGATTAACAACGTCTTGGGTCCTGCGTCGGTTGCTGTCCCTTCTTCCATGACGTCAGGTCTTCACGGGTATAAAACATGCAGCCGACGCCATTACATCAGTCTTTCTTGCCGTGCGGTGCCCGAAGCAGAAGCAGTTCGCAAGTGCTGGTCGGCCAACTCCTGAAATTTTCATTTTCTTGTTACAGAACCAAAGTCTTCAACTAAAGCAAAGTACCCTGTTGTGGAAACTTTTTCTTGCTCCTTTCCAATGTCAGTAAAAGTTAATAATTGCATTACTTGGAAAGCAAATACCTCAAAGATTTTCTTCCGTGCTGTATTCCTTGCCTAGGCCCTGACCACAACATACCTTGCTGTCGGTTTTGTGCTTTATTTAATCAGCGCACTATCCGTCCTCTATTTTCGCCTCTAAATATTTCAGTTCTAGGTTTAATTATCCAGAAATGTCAGTCATCCAACTACCGGGATTCCGAAAAACCGCAAAGTTTGACAGGCCGCCGAGGTCCAAAACTGACAATGACGCTTCTCCTAAGCCAGTACTCAATGAGGTGCAATCGCAGCCCCTGATACCAGCTACTCCTGATTCGCAGGCCTCTACTGAGACCCATTCGGAGTCCGGTATGCCGCGAGATGCTTCAGCTATGGAACCCGCGGATGTCTCTACCTTGGATGGGTCTGGAGCCGCTGTGCAGGCACCGGCTTCTGGTGTATTCAGGCCTACGGACTTGCATATTAAACAGACTCCTCCTTCTTCAATTAGGCCTAAATCTCGAACCATGCCTAAAAAAACGACGCCCAGGCCACATGCTCAGGCCTCTATGCCTAAAAAACAAATAAGAATGGCTGAAGATCTAATAACACTAATCAGAGGTATCTAACCACCCCCCCTTTCTAAGATTCCTAGGACTGAAGTTGTTTATGAATCTTCTGACCAGGATTCTGATTCTTCTGATGATCTGGAATTTACCCTTATCTACTTATGAGGATTCTGATGCAGAGGACTCAATTCCCTCTGCTTCCCCTCCAGAGGATTTTTCTTTTGGAGAAACCTTACATACTCTAAGGGAGCATTTCCACTGGGAAAGCCAGGATTTTTCTGATTCAAAAAGAGGCTTAGGGATTTCTTATTTCTACTTCAGCATAGGCCTTTAGCTATTCCTTCTGTACTAGACATTGTTGATCCTTTTTTCTGAATCTAGTTTGGCCCCTGATTCCTTGCCTCCTTCCCTTTTTAAAAATCCTATTGCGGATCCAGAGAATATTTTGCAGGGGCCCAAGGGCATTAAGGCATCTACTGCTAAAAATCCTACCCCTTCTGATAAAGACTCCAGGGCGCTGGATACATGGGGTAAGGTTTACATGTCTGCAACCTTGGCCATTAGGGCTTTAAACTCCAGTTTCATATGTAAAGCATCAGCAATATGTCATTGGAACTTTAAACAGAAAATGGTGATTCCGGACTGTGTGGAAAATTATTACAGGATTTAATGCATTCTGCTGAACAGGTTGGAAAACATACTTTGCAATGTGGTTTTGATTCATTAGAGGCCTCTTGCAGGGCTGCTGTCACTGAGTCTGTGCTCAGAAGGCATGCTTGGCTAAAGGAGCAATCTTTGCCTGATCATGTTCAAGCTAAATTTTTGGATGCTCCCTTAAATCAGGACTGCCTGTTTGGCAACAAGACTGAGGAAGTTCTTAAAAAGATGGAAGATAAAGCTAAATCTATGCAAACTGGTAAAGATTTCTTACAAATTCAGCCTCCTAGATTTAGTAGGCACTGGCCCTCTAAGAATTGGTCCTTTCCAGCCCCTTCCATGTCTTTTCAAGCCAAACCCAGACAAAGCAAAACCCCCAGGTTTCAGACTCCCCCTATGGTAAACTGTCTCAATGACTTCAAAATTTCCAAGCACTTATCAACTGACTGCCCCTTTGGGGGGAAAGATTGCTCTTCATGCAAAGAACTGGGAACTCATTACCCAGGACAAATGGATTTTAAATAGTGTCTTGGGATACAGATTTCACTTCCACACGTTGCCAACACCAAGCGGGTGGCTGGACCTACCCCCAAATCAATGGACAGAGGCCCAAAATCAAGTACTTTCTCTCAAGCATGGGGGCTATTCAGCTGGTACCAGAAGAGGAAAAGGGACTAGGTTTTTACTCGAGAATTTTCTTGGTACCCAGAAAAGACCATTCATGGCCTCCTATCCTGGACCTGTCTACTCTCTCTTTGGAGATTCCAAAATTCAAGATGCTGACTATTCACCCATTACTTCCTATGCTTGGCAAAGATGCCTGGTTGGCAACACTAGATTTAAAAGAAGCATACCTGCACATCCCAATCGAGGAATCTTGCAGAAGATACCTATGCTTCAAAGGAGGCTACACACACCATCAGTTCTTTGCACTGCCCTTTGGCTTATCTACTGCGCCCAGGGTATTCACAAAGTGCCTAGCTTCAGTTATTGCATTTTGCTGGCAAAGAAATATTCAAATATAACCATACCTGGACGATTGTCTTATTCAGGCAGAAAGCCAGGACATACTTTTGAATCATCTGGCCTTTGTACAAAGAGTTCTAACTTGTCTGGGGTACACCATAAACGAAAAGAAATCACACCTGGTACCCTGTCAACAAATTATATTCCTGGGAGCAAGCTTGAATACAGCTTCCAGATGGCTTACCTCACGCCAGTGAAACAAATTCATTTGACAACCTACTTCAAACAAGTGGCAACAAAATCCCTGCTATCTGCAAGATAAATACTGCAAGCCTTTGGGATCATGGCCTCCTGCATTCCTTCTAATTCCATATGCAAGACTGCATATGAGGAAACTTCAGTGGTATCTAAAAAGTCTGTGGTGTCAACATTCTCAGGATCTAGAAGCAATGATTCGTATCATACCTTGCGTACGCCTAGAATTCCTTTGGTGGGCAGAGGCCTGCCACCAGAACAAGGGACTACCTTTCATACCACCCCCTGTTGCCCAAACCCTAACAGACACATCAGATTATGCTTGGGGGGCTCACCTGACAGGGAAGTGCATTCAGGGCAAATGGAACCCAAGTCAAATGCACCTGCATATCAGTCAAAAAGAAATGTTAGCTGTACAGAATGCTCTGACAGCCTTCAAGGACCACATTCTTCCAGGACAACTTATGGTAAAGACAGACGAACACCACAGCTGTGGTACATAAGCAGGGGGGTACACATTCTTACCCCCTCTGCAGACTAGCCATGAAATTGTGGAACACAGCCTTGAGCTACCAAGTGCACCTACAAGCTCAATTCCTTCCAGGAAAATTAAATACACTGGCAGAAGGACTAAGCAGAAACCTTATGGACCCACACGAGTGGAAACTGGAACCAAGGATTTTCAACATGTTGACAAGCAAATGGGGGAGCCCAGATATAGACCTGTTTGTCTCTTTCCCAGAGCTACCAACTGGACAAATTTTGCACAAGGACTCCCCACAAACATGCCCGGAAAGTGGATGCTCTGTCCTTCAGCTGGAAAAACCTATCCGTCTATGCCTTCCCCCCCCCCTGCCTCTGCTCTCCAAAGTACTACTAAAAATCAAACCGGACAGACCAAGGATGATTTTGATTGCTCCAGACTGGCCACGCCAACCCTGGTACCCCCTCCTGCGCAGTGTCTGTTACCGCCATGGCACCTGCCTCAGACTCCTCTGTTGTCTCAGCAGGAGAACCAGATTCTGCACCCTCTGCTCCTCACACTGAACCTTGCAGCCTTGCTATTTACATAATCTCTCCTTTACCATCCCTCAGTAAACCTGTGATGGATATCATTTTAGAGGCAATGAGGTCTAGTACTAGAAAATCTTATGCTGAAAAATGGAAAAGATTCTGTGCCTGGAACCAATCTCAAGGGATGAGCACAGCAGCGCCCAATTTACCTCAGATTTTACAATACTTAACTGAGATGATTCACAACGGCCTGTCCTTTTCCTCCATTAAAATCCACGCCACAGCCATTTCACCTCATTATAACACAGAACCTCCCCTCTTCTCTCATCCACTGCTCAAGCAGTTCTTCAGAGGGGCCAAAAGTTTGAGACCACCCAGGAGAGCTCCAACTCATCTGGTACCTTAACTTTGTTTTGGAGAAATTCGCTCTACCTCATTTTGAGCCAGCTGCTACTGCAGACTTAAAATTTCTTTCTTGGAAAACAGCTTTCCTTTTAGCGATCACTTCAGCTAGAAGGGTATCTAAATTACAGGCCCTTATGGCAGTGGAGCCTTTTATCATCTTTCTTGCGGAAAGGGGGCCCTCAGAACCAATCCGTCCTTCTTACCCAAGGTGGTATCCAGTGTGGCTCTTAATCGGTCCATTCATTTGCCAACCTTCTTTCCCAATCCACAGAGCAAAGGGGAACGGATACTGCATTCCTTGGATGTGCACAGACAACTTAGATTCTACTTGGAAAGGACTAAACCTCAAAGGAAATCTGAACTGCTGGTGGCGATGTTCTTCATCTCACATTGCTGCAGTCCTAACACTTGGGTAGTCCGCTGTCCCAGTCGGCCCGAATACCAAAGTATAAGGCTGACGTCGGTCAAGGCGCATTTGTCTGACATCAGGACGTCAGGGTACAAATGCGCATGACCGACGTCATATCCTCAGTCTTTTTTGCCGCATGGTCCGATGCAGAAGCAGTATTGCGAGTGCAAGTTGGCGTTATGAAATTTTCTGAAGTCGGAGTTTCAGACCGAATCAAAGTTGGCTAAGTACCCCGTTGGGGAATATTTTGTTTTTTTCTTGCCTCAGTATTTAACCGGATGTCAGAAAAAGTGAATAACTGTATTTCTTGTGGGAAACAGATACCTCATAGAGATTACCATACATTGTGTATACCTTGCTTAGGGCCTGAGCACGGCGTTGTTGGCTGTCGCTCTTGTGCTAGATTTAACAAACGCACTATTAAGAGAAGATTAGTTTGTGCCAGGTTAGTTTTTGGGAAGCGTTGTAATTACAACATGCCGTCGGATGCTCCGACGCCCGCTTCGTCTAAAAAGCGCAAAGACAAAGCAGCGAAGCCTAGGGTGGAAGAACCGTCTGTCCCGGACGCCGGTTCTTTAGAGGGCTCGGTGGAGCCGGTGGTTCTACCAGAAGTTCCTTTGGATTCTCAGGAGAGACTTTACTGTTACAAGATGTGTCCTCTCAGGAGGTAGGCCAGGCTGAAGGGGCTTCTCAGGTAGCTGTTCTCCCTCCCTTTCTAAGGTGGTTAGGCCCTCCCTTCTGTTTCCAAGGCTCCTTCTAGAGGCCGGCCAGGGTTAACTTCAGTGGGGTCTCCCTAGTTCTTCAGGGTCTCTGCCTAAGAAACATATGCTTAAAATGGCAGAAGATTTGATTACTATGATTAGAGGTTCTTTACCCCCGATAAGAGGCCTAGGGTGGAACCTGAGCTTGAGAGTTTTGAGCAGTGTTCGAGGCTTCTGAGTCTTCGGCTGAAGACTTGCAGGAGTATCCTCCTTATTCTGATTCTGATGTAGATGACTCTACACCTTGGCTTCTCCTCCTGAGGATTTTTCTTTTCAGAGACTCTTCATTCCATGAGGGAGCATTTTAAATGGGAAGGTCAAGATTTCTCTGATTCTAGGAAAAGGCTTAGGAATTTTGTTTCTACCCCAGCATAGGCCTTTAGCTATACCTCCTGTTCTGGATGTAGTAGAGGATGTTTTGCAGAGGCTTCCTGAACCCTGATTCTTTGCCTCCTGCCCCAGTTAAACCGGACAGGTATTATAGGGTGCCTGAAGCTCATAAGTATCTTTTTAAGAGTCCTAGGGCAGACCCAGAAACTGTTTCTCAGGGCCCTAAAGGTGTTAAGGCTTCTGTTGTTAAAAATCCTGTTCCTTCTGATAGAGGCAAGGGCTTTGGATAGATGGGGAAAAAGGTGTATACTTCTTCCACTTTAGCCATGAGGGCTTTGAATTGCCAGTTTCACATGTTGAAATACCAAAATTATCTCCTTTCACAATTGAACTCTAAGGTAGATGCTCTGGCGGAAGGTATTGAGTGTAAAGAGTTGCAGGATTTGGTTCATGTTTCTGAACAGGTGGGTAAGCATTCCTTGCAATGTGGTTTTGATGCTGTACAGGCCTCTTCGAGGGTGGCAGCCACTGGTTCTGTTCTTCGAGGCACGCCTGGCTGAGGGATCAGAATTTAGCTGAACATGTAAAGACAAGGATTTTAGATGCTCCTTTACAATCTGATGTGTTGTTTGGTGCGCCTGTGGAAGCAGTTTTAAAGAAATTGGAGGACAAGGCTAAGTCTATGCAGACTGTTAAAGATTTTTTGCAGGTTCAGCCTCCAAAGTTTAGTAGAAATTGGCCTACTAAGGGGTGGACTTATCCTTCTTATGATTCTCAGTCTAGGGGTAGATCTAGACGTGGTAGGGGCAGAGCTCAAGGTTCTTTTAGGCCTAGAACAGGTAGTTCGCCTGCCCAGTCTTCTGGTGAGGGCAGGGGTCAGTCCTTTCGTAAGCAGACCCAATGACTTGCCTTTTCAGCTGCCAGAGCCTTCTCGTCTGGCAGCACCTTTGGGAGGAAGGCTGGCACTTTTCAAAGAAAATTGGAGTGTTATTACCCAAGACAGATGGGTATTGGATATCGTTCATCACGGTTACAGGTTTTATTTCCATACCTTGCCTCCTTTCAAAGGCATGCCAGACATTCCTCCTATACAAAGAAAAGAGGCTCACAAGCAAATTTCTCTGTTGCTCCAGATAGGGGCCATTCAGCCGGTTCCTGTGCCAGAAAGGGGCCTAGGATTTTATTCTCGCCTGTTCCTAGTACCAAAGAAGGGGAACACGTGGAGACCAATTTTGGATTTGTCTATCCTCAACACTTATTTGGACATTCCCAAGTTCAAAATGTTGACGTTACAACAGCTTTTACCTCTGCTGGGCAAAGATCACTGGATGGTAACTTTAGCTCTCAAGGAGGCTTACCTTCATGTGCCTATCAGACTCAGTTGCAGGAAGTATCTGCGTTTCCGAGCTGGAAATTCACATTATCAGTTCTCTGCATTGCCCTTTGGCTTATCTACTCGGCCCAGAGTATTCACAAAAGTTCTGGCTCCAGTTGTAGCTTTTTTCAGGCTAAAAGGAATACAAATCTATCCTTACTTGGACGACTGTCTGATTCTGGCTCAAGAAAAGGACGAGCCTCTTCAGCATCTGGAATATGTGATAGCAGTGCTAAGATGCCTGGGGTATTCTGTGAACGAAATAAAGTCCAGTCCAGTACCCTCTCAAGACATGTGCTTTCTGGGTGTGAGACTGAATACAGCAGCCCAGATGGCCTTTTTAACCCCGGACAAACAAAAGAGTCTATCCCTTTACTTCCATCAACTATCTCATCAGTCCGTGCTGACTGCAAGGACAGTCCTTCAAACATTAGGGTTCATGGCATCTTGTATTCTGGTGCTTCCCAATGCCAAACTGCATATGAGGAAGCTGCAATGGTATCTAAAAAATTTATGGACACAGCACTGCCAGGATTTGGACACTGTCATTCCAATAATACCTTGCATTCAAAAGGAATTTTTGTGGTGGGCTCAGGAATGTCACCTAAACAAGGGACTCTCTGTGACCCGGCCAGAGGCGAGTCAGATTCTAATGACAGATGCCTCAGACATAGCTTGGGGAGCTCATCTGAATGGAAAGTGGATACAAGACAAGTGGCCTGCCAGACTACAGCATCTACATATCAACATGAAGGAGATGTTAGCAGTCCAGTTTGCATTAATGGCTTTCAAGGAGTTACTTCTTCCAGGGCAGGTGTTGATTCTAACAGACAACACAACTGTCATGTGGTACATCAACAAGCAAGGGGGAACACATTCTTATCCTCTATGCAGGCAAGCAATGATTTTGTGGGAGACTGCGCTCAGCTTGCAGCTAAATCTACAGGCAAGGTTTCTGCCAGGAGCACAGAACTCCTTAGCAGATGTGTTAAGCAGACAAATCATGGATCCCCACGAGTGGAAACTGGATCTTCATGTATTTCGTCAATTGACAGTGTCCTGGGGAACTCCAGACATAGATCTGTTCGCTTCTCCACTAAACCACCAGCTGCCAAAGTTTTGCAAAAAGGTTTCATCACACAGCTTGGAAAGTGGATGCTCTTTCGTTCAGTTGGGAAAATCTTCATGTGTATGCCTTTCCACCTCTGCCTCTCCTCCCAAAGGTACTCCTAAAGGTCAGACAAGACAAGCCAAGGATGATTTTGATAGCTCCAGATTGGCCTCGGCAACACTGGTACCCATTACTGAGGAATCTGGTAAGGAAGCCTCCATGGCCTTTACCTTTAATTCCACACCTTTTGTCTCAGAGGGACGGTCATCTCCTCAATGTCAAGCTTCACTCTCTTCATCTAACAGCCTGGCATATTCTGTTTTGAACCACAGCAGGTCTCAACTTCCTCAACAAGTTTTGAATGTGATTATGGAAGCCAGAAGACCTAGTACACGTAAAGTGTATGCAGAAAAATGGAAGAGATTTTTATTTTGGAGTGCAGCAAAGGATTTGGATGTTTCTGAGCCTAATTTGAGTGTGGCTCTTCAATATCTTACTGAGTTATTGGACAAATGTTTGTCTTTCTCTTCCATTAAGATTCATGCTGCAGCAATTTCAGCTCACTATGATTGTGACCCACCATTGTTTTCTCATCCTTTGTTCAAGCAATTTCTTAGAGGGGCAAAGAATATAAGACCCCACGTGAGCTCCTACTCCTGCTTGGGACCTCAATTTTGTGTTGGAGAAACTTACTCTACAACCTTTTGAGCCTGCGGCTACTGCTGAATTGAAATACTTGTCATGGAAGACTGCTTTTTTGTTGGCCATTACTTCTGCAAGAAGGGTTTCTGAATTGCAGGCCCTTATGGCGGTTGAGCCTTTTTTGATTTTTCATAAGGATAGGGTATCATTACGTACTAATCCTTCATTTATGCCTTTTTATGCAGATCCCCAAAATAAGGGGGAAAAGATTTTGCACACTTTAGATGTACACAGGCAGTTGCATTATTATTTAAGCAGGACTAGGGATTTTAGGCAGTCTCAGCAGTTGTTTGTTTCTTTTGCTTTGAGTTCCCAGGGCAAGCCTGTGTCAAAACAAACTATATCTAAGTGGATTGGGTTTTGCATTGCATTCTGTTATTCCCATCATGGCAAGGAGATTCCAGCTGGGATTAGGCCTCATTCCACTAGGGCTACTGCCACTTCAACAGCATTTCTAAGGGGGGTGGCAACTAAGGATATTTTGGAGGCAGCTACTTGGAGTTCAGTGCATACTTTCTCCAAGCATTACCACCTTCCTCTCTATTCTAAATCCAGGGCTGGTTTTGCCACTGCTGTGTTGCAGGGCATTTTGGCAGCCCCTGCTTCATTCTAGTTTAGCCATCCTCCCTTACCTCTGCTTTGGGATTCTACCCAAGTGTTAGGACTGCAGCAATGTGAGATGAAGAACATAGTACAGTTTTGTACCTACCATAAATGTAGATGTTCGAAGATCCACATTGCTGCAGTCCAATTTACCCTCCCTCCTTCCCCTCTGTGTTTAGGGGTGGTTGTGTGGGTGGGGTTCTATTTTTGTAAATTTGTATATATTGTACATATATTAGGTACAGGAGTGTTTGGTGTTTTTTGGTTTTGGCCTTATCTTTTTAGGGTCTTCTGACATCTGGGGCAAGAAAAGACTGAGGATATGACGTTGGTCATGCGCATTTGTACCCTGACGTCCTGATGTCAGACAAATGCGCCTTGACCGACGTCAGCCTTATACTTTGGTATTCGGGCCGACTGGGACAGCGGACTACCCAAGTGTTAGGACTGCAGCAATGTGGATCTTCGAACATCTACATTTATGGTAGGTACAAAACTGTACTTTTGCTGCAGGGGCAGAGGGGAAGGCTATTTCAAAGCAAGCCATTTCTAAATGGATAGGCCATTGCATACATTTCTGCTGTAAGCACCATGGAAACCTATCCCCCAGGGGATCAGACCTCACGCCACCAGGGCTGCATCTACCTCGACAGCCTTTCTCAGAGGTGTCCCTACCAGGGACATCCTAGAAGCTGCTACCTGGACTTCTGTACATACTTTTACCAAGCATTATCATTTGCCAATTCTCTCTAAATCCATAGCTGGCCTTGCCACTGCAGTCTTGCAGGACCTTACAGCTGGTCCTAACGCTATCTAAATTCCTCCTCCCAACCATAGCTTTGGGAATCTACCCAAATGTAATGACTGCAACAGTGAAACACGAAGAACATAGTGCAGTTATGTACACTTAGCGTAAATGTAGATGTTCGAGAGTATTCACTGTTGCAGACCTGGTTACCCTCCAGCCCCCTAACTTATTTTGGCTGCACCTCTACTTTCCTTTACTATGCTTAAAAGCCTTTTTGGTGTATTTGCTTTTTTTGTTGGAGGTATATCTTTGTACTTTTATATTTAATTTCTCCCCATTAGGAGGGCACCTGACATCTGGGGCAAGAAAAAACTGATGTAATGGCATCAGCTGCATGTTTTATACCCCTGACGTCATGGAAGAAGCGACAGCAACCGATGCAGGACCCAAGACTTTGTTAATCAGGCTGACTGAGGGCATACCTGCAAGCAGATAAACCAAATGTAATGACTGCAACAGTGAATACACTCTAACATCTACATTTATGGTAAGGGTACACAACTGTACTTTTTGCTAGGAACTTGGCATACTTGTAGAAGTTGAGTATGTTCACTGTTGGCAACTTTCCATTCCATCATCTCCTGTAATGTTCTTCGTGTTTCACTGTTGCAGTCATTACATTAGGGTTATCTGCCTGCAGGTAGCAGTCAGCCGGCCTGAATATCAGTCTTGGATTCCTGTGTCGGATGCTGTCTCCTCTTCCATGACGTAAAGTCATCAGAGGTATAAAACATGCAGCCTATGCCATTACATCAGTCTTTCTTGTCGTGCGGTACCCAAAACAGAAGCAGTTCGCGAGTGCCGATCGGCCGACTCCTGAAATTTTCATTTTTGAGTTTCAGAACCGAAGTCTTCAAAAAAGCAAGGACCTCGTTTGGGATCCTTTTTCTTGCTCTTAACCAATGTCAGTAAAAGTTAACAATGGTCTTACCCTGTGGAAAGCAAATACCTCATAAAGATTTTCGTTTGTACTGCATTCCTTGCTTAGGCCCAGACCACAACGTCCCTCGCTGTTGGTTTTGTGCCTTATTCATCCCCTGAACTATACATTATCTGTTTATTTTTGCAGCAAATTATTTTGGTACTCTGTACAACTATCCAGTAATGGCTTCGGTAAGCCATCAGACTACCAATATTCTGAAAAAACGTGTAGACAGAGACAGACCACATAGGTCCAAAACTGCAGACAATGCTTCCGTTAAGCTAGTTGCCAGCTTGCCGGTACTCAGTGAGGCGCTTTCGCAGCCCCTGATACCCGCTACTTCAGATATGCAGGCCTCTACTGAGACACATTTGGAGTCTGGTATGATGCAAGATGCTTCTTCGACTATGGAACCTGAGGATGTCTCTACCTTGGATGGGTCCGGAGTCGCTGTGCAGGCACCGGCTTCTGAGGGTGTGTTCATGCCTACAGATTTGCATTTCAAACCGAGACCACCATCTTCATAAAGGCCTAAAAAACTCGACCCACGCCTAAAAGAATGATGTCCAAACCGCATGGTCATGCCCATATGCCTAAAAAACAAATGCTTAGAATGTCTGAAGTCCTTAATTAGGGGAAACCAGCCTTCCCCCCTCTAAGAAACCTAGAACTGATTTTCCTTCTGATCAGGATTGTGAAATTTGTTTCTTCTGATTACCAGGATTTGCCCTTATCTACCTATGAGGATTCTGATGCAGAGGATTCCATTCCCTCTGCTTCCCCTCCAGAAGATTTTACTTTTGATGAAACCTTGCACACTCCGAGGGAGCATTTCCGCTGGGAAAGCCAGGATTACTCTGACTCCAAAAACAGGCTTGGGGAATTCTTACTCCTCCGTCAACACAGGCCTTTAGCTATCCATCCTGTTCTGCACATTGTAGATGATGCCTTCTTGGAATCTAGCCTGGCCCCAGGCACTTTACCTCCAGCTCCCAGAAAGCCTGACATTTATTAGAGTACCTGAGTCTCACAAGTTCCTCTTCAAGAACCCTACTGCAGATTGCCAAGGACCAAAAGGTATTAAGGATACTGCTGCCAAAAACCCTGCCCCCTGTGATAGAGATTCCAGGGCCTTGGTCAGATGGGGTAAGAAGGGATGCACTTTTGCTACTTTGGCTATTAGGGCCTTAAATGCCAGTTTCAGATGTTAAAGTATCAACAGCATATTATGGGACTACTTAAACAGAAAATGATGTTGATTCCTGACTGTGCTGAACATAAAGAATTAGAGGATTTAATGCATTCAGCTGAACAAGTTGGGAAACGTACTTTGCAATGTGGTTTTGACTCTAGAAGCATCTTGCAGGGCTGCTGTTACTGGGTCTGTACTTGGAAGGCATGCTTGGCTTAAGGAGCAAAACTTGCCAGATCATGTTAAAGCTAAGTTACTGGATGCTCCCTTAAACCAAGAACAGCAGAAGTCCTTAAAAAGATGGAGGAAAAAGCTAAATCTATGCAAACTGTTAAAGATTTCCTGCAAGTACAGCCTCCCAGATTTAGTAGGCATTGGCCTTCTAAGAATTGGTCCTTTCCAGTCTCATCCAGGTCGCTTCAGTCCAAACCCAGGAACAGCAGACCACCTAGGCTACAGTGTCAAGGTACACACAGGTCTAAGCAGTGGGGGGCTTCCACTGCCAAAGCGGAAAGTAGTAAGACACCCCCCTATGGAAAAATGTTGCAATGACTTAACCTTAACCCTTCCAAGCTCTGCTCAACTGTCTGCTCCCTTAGGGGGAAAGATTGCCCTGCATGCAAAAAAACTGGGAACTCATTACCCAGGACAAATGGGTTTTAATTATAGTTTTCCAAGGATACAGATTCCACTTCCACACTTCACCATCCCCAAATAGTTGGCCAGAACTACCCCCAAATCAGTGGGCAGAGGCTCAACAGCATGTTCTCTCTCTTCTAAGTATCAGGGCTATTCAACCTGTCCCAGCAGAAGAAAAGGGACAAGATTTTTACTCGAGACTTTTCCTGGTACCCAGAAAAGACGGCTCCTGGTGTCCTATCCTGGACCTCTCTATTCTAAACATCTTTTTGGTAATTCCAGAATTCAAAATGCTAACACTTAAACAGCTGCTTCCTATGCTAGGCAAAGATGCCTGGTTGGCAGCCTTAGACTTAAAGGAAGTTTACCTGCACATTCCAATAAGGGAATCTTGCAGGAAATACCTACTCTTCAGAGCAGGCTTCATGTACCATCAGATCTGAAGTAGGAGATTAATTTGTCTGCAACCTGTGGGTTATGGATCCGATATCGGATCCGAACCGGCATGGTTTTCCACCTATGGATCTGAGCTCTCAGCTCCTCCCCTCACCCATAATGCCCTGCTCTCCCTACATGACCTCAGATCTAGTTTGCCGCGCTGGTGACCAGATTGGTTTTCTTGAGCTCTACAGCTAAGTGGTTTTATTAAGACTTTCTAGTGCTAAAATTTAACTTTTTTGACAGTTTTGTGTGAAAGTTTAGGTTCCCCTTTTTGTAGTTAAAGTTGTTTAGTTTTATTAAACTTTATATATTTAGTTTCCCTCCCCTCGCTGGTAGCGTAGTGTGTGTTTGGGCCTGTGTTGTGTGATTAGTTTACTTTTACTTTTTTTAGATTAGTTTAAGTAAAAGCTAGGCTCTTAGGATGTCTGAACAACCTAAGGCTATTTTTTCGAAGTGCTCCGAGTGTGGCCATAAGCTTTCCCCTGCTGATGGCCACACTCGATCGATGCCTTGGGGTTGAACACCTCACTTCTGGATGTTCCATTTGTGCAGGGTTCAACCCCAGGGCATTGAAGGAGCGGAGGTCTAAGCTGGTCCTGGCGGGACTTTTGCCCCCGAACTCGGCTTCCGCTCCTTCGGGGGGTACCGTGTCTATGGTTCCCTCCTCTCCGGCTCCCCCTCCTCCTCCTGGGACTCAACCTCCCTGTAGTGGTTTGGAGGAGAGGGAAGCTAGAAAGAAGGACCGGAGGGAGAAGCACCATAAGCGGCGGGCCGAGACCTCTGTTTCGGCCCCGCCTGCCAAGCGGGCTTCTCCTCCGGCTTCCTTGTCTGCTGGTTCTCCCCCTCCTCGGCTCCGGTTACCCGTGTGCTTTTCACCGGGACCTGAGGAGGAGGAGACCCGATCTCCGTCGAGGCTATCCAGGAGGCACTCAAGGCCTACCTCGGTAGCCTCGTCGAGATCGACTTATAGTTTATCGGACAGTGATCTGGACCGGATGATGAGAAGGTTCATCCAGACCCAGATGCAGATGGGAGTGCTCTTGCCTCCCCCCCCCCCCCTTCGGGGGGGAGCTCGACCCCTTTCTTTAAACCTATAGCTCCTTCTCCGACCCGCTACCCGGGTTCGGAGCAGTTGGAGCCAAGCAGCTTCGGAGCCGGGGGTGGGTCGGCGCCGATAGTACTCGGTACTTCGGATCCGACCTCTCGGAGCCTGGATCCGGGGGGATCAGTGCTCCTTCGGCGCTGTCTGTGTCGGAGCGCACTGTCCCCTCGGATCCGAGCGCTTCGGCTCCGATCCACTCCTCGGATCCCAGGGGGAGCCGATTGTCGGATCCTTTGGTCGAGGTCTGCTCCCCCTCGGCTTTTGATGTAGTGGAGAGGGCCCTGTTGAGGGTTCCCGGATGCCCGGCACTTGCTTCGCCTCCGTCCCGCGCTCCATCTGCACTGGGCCAGGCTTCCACCATCCGGCCATTGGGACAGCCCGCTCCTTTGCCCCAAGTTGTTCCTTTGGAACAGGTCACTGTTTGCGAGGAGTCCTCTGACAACCCCCCGGAGGATGCCCCCCACAAGCATACGTGCAAAAGGAGGCACATAGACTCCCCCGAGTCTCTCACCGAAGACACGGACTTGGAGAAAGGGGAAGGCTCCCCAAGATCACCCCCTGAGGATGTCTCATTTGGAGACCTCATGGAAATGCTCCGCATAAGGGGGGGGTGGTCTGCCCCCAAGTCTTCCTCGGACGAGTCCGTGTTCTTGGAGGCATTTGAAGCGGGCCCGTCTACCTCTTGGGTGTCCCCTCCTGCCGACCCCCTGGTGGACCTCATTACCACCAGTGCGTGGAAGGAACCGGACACCGTGGAGCCAATCCCAAAAAGGCCCGACCATATACTCAGTCCCCTGGCTGACCGTGCCCATTGGAGTAAGGGGCCTCCGGTAGATGCCATGTTGACGGCGGCTGCCACCAAGAGGGAACCTGCTCAGGAGAGTCCCTCAGTCCATCCCCCGAGCAAGGAGTCTCGGATGATGGACCGCTTGGGGAAGCGGATGTTTAGTTCAGCGACCTTCTCAGTAAGGGCGCTAAACTACCTGGCACATGTGATTAGGATGCAGCGCGATCTTATCAAAGAATACGCTGCATCCCCCCCCAGAGTCCATGTCGGAGGAGGACAAAGTGTTGCACTCCACCCATATGGCCACTCTCAGGTCCGTCACTAATACCTCTATGCGGTTACTGTCCCATGCTACGGAAGGTGCCGCTAGAGCCGTAGGGGCAGGCCTAGTTACCAGACGTCAGGCCTGGCTCCGTCATTGCGATTTCACGGAGCCCTTCAAGGCGTCATTTGCGAACGCCCCCTTCGATGGTTCTGCCCTCTTTGGCAAAACTGTTCATGATACCTTGACCCAGAGCGAAAAGGACGGGAAGACGCTGTCTGCCGTCGGAATCTGCTTCTCTGTGCCCCAGAGGACCTATTCTAGGAACCAAAAGGGCCAGAAGAAGATGTGGTTCAGGAAGTCGCAGCAATCCCAACCCGCTCCGGACAACCAGTCCTTCCGTGGCAGAGGAGGACAGGGAGGACGCTGCCCCAGGGGCAGAGGGGCTCCCAGGAACTTCGGGTCCAGAGAACCCTTCTCTGAACGGCCCGCGCAGCAGCCCTGAAGGGTTGCCCGGCTGCTCCACTCTGGAGGCAGTCGGGGGACGTTTTTCGGAGCACCTAGCGGCATGGGAGTCCATAACATCAGACTGCTGGGTCCTCCAAATCATATCCAGAGGATACCGTATCCCATTTCGTCACATGCCAAAATTGAAGTCCCTCCCCGACGTTCCACCCGGTCAGTGGGAGGCCGCTTTGGCAGAAATTGGCCATCTGCTAAAGAAAAGAGCCATCCAGCCCGTCCCCCCAGATCGGATCAGGGTTCTACTCCAGGTTCTTTTAGTGCCAAAAGACAGGGGATCTAAGACCAATTTTAGACCTTTCACTCTTGAACCTGGCAGTTCCCAAGGAGAAATTCCGAATGGTTACGTTGCAGTCTATTCTCCCCCTTGTGGGAGAAAATCACTGGATGTGCTCCATAGACCTCAAGGATGCGTACTACCATATACTAATGGACAGGCGCTCCAGGAGGTTTCTCCGCTTCCGGCTGGGAGCCAGTCACTACCAATTCTGGGTCCTTCCCTTTGGTCTCACCACAGCCCCCAGGGTGTTCACCAAAGTATTAGCAGTGGTAGCGGCCCACCTGAGGCTTCAGGGGGTGCAGGTCTTTCCTTACCTGGACGACTGGCTTCTCACCGCCCCAACAAGGCATCTACTATTATTGGCGCAAGACTCCTTTCTCCATCTTGCTCCCCGTCTGGGCATCACAATAAATACAGAAAAATCCAACCTAGCACCCACGCAGTTCATAGATTTTGTAGGTGCCAGGTTAGACACGAGACGATTAAGAGCCTTCCTCACTGTGGACAGAATTCAGAATCTGCAGCTCCAGATGCGGGCCATTCTCCACTCCAGCTCAGTTCTGGCGGAGTTGGTCCTGAGGGCTCTAGGGTCCATGGCGGCAGCGATAGCGCTTCTTCCTCTCGCCAGGTTCAATATGCGCATCCTTCAATGGACACTCCTAGTTCAGTGGTCGTATCTTGCTCTTCCTATGCATCATCCCATTGCGATCAGCAAGGCTTGCAAGCGGTCCCTCCTGTGGTGGCTACACACTCCAGATCTCCACGGAGGCCGCCCCTTTTGTGCTTCTCCCCCCCCTCGCCGCGGTGACCACGGACGCCTCCCGCCTCGGGTGGGGGGGGCATTTTGCAGGCCGGACGGTCCAAGGCACGTGGAACGATTCAGAGACCTTACTGCATATCAACGTTCTAGAGATGAGAGCAGTGCTCTTAGCGTTGCTAGCACTTCAGGCCTTTCTTCCCTTGGGAACTATTGCAATTCAGTCGGACAACATGTCTGTCGTCTGGTATATCAACAAGCAAGGAGGAACCAGGTCTTACCCTCTTTGTCGAGAAGCCATGAGAGTGTGGGAATGGGCAATCTCCACCAACCGCTTTCTCATAGCAACGCATATTCCGGGTCGGTCCAACATCCTTGCGGACAAACTGTCGCACCATTCTCGCCCCTTACGAGTGGTCCCTCAATGCTCAGGTAGCAAAACGCATCTTCGCACGGTGGGGAACTCCTTGTTGCGATCTTTTTGCGTCTCCCTCAAACACCAAGTGCGACAGTTTTTTCGCTCTAATTCCTCCTCCCGGAGATACCCCAAGAGACGCTCTGGTGCATGCTTGGCCACCCGGTCTTCTTTATGCTTACCCCCCCCTTGCCTCTGATGCTCCAAGTTCTTCAGAAAGCCTCTCGGTTGGGGTGCAGAATGATTCTCATTGCCCCATTTTGGCCTCGACAGATCTGGTTCCCTTTCCTAAGGTCTCACTCAGTGAATCCTCCTTGGATTCTAGATCCCATTCCAGATCTGATATCTCACCCATCCCGCTTATCAACCCCGAATCTGGACAACCTGAAGCTGACTGCTTGGCTGCTCTAGTTCCACTCCTGATCAGGACTCCAGGTATTTCGTCCCCAGTTAAGGCCATCCTGGTGGCGGCTCATAAACCATCCACCAGGAAAGTTTACCGCAGCAAGTGGAAACTGTTCTCCTTGTGGGCGGAGCGGCAAGGTCTAAACCCTTTCACAGTTCCCCTTCCTCTGGTGCTTGACTTCTTAACCACTCTTTTTAATGATGGTGCCAGCAGTTCCACGGTCAAAGTACAACTTGCGGCAATTTCTCATTATCATATTGGTCACGACTCCTGTCCACTGATGTCTGCCAAATTGTGTAAGATTTTCCTAAAAGGTACTTTTCTTCTCAGGCCCCCTGTAAAGCATGTGGTTCCTCCTTGGGACCTTTCTTTGGTCCTTCAGGCCTTGACCGCTCCCCCCTTCGAACCGGCGGCGACGGTAAATCTGAAATTTTTATCTTTCAAGACAGCCTTTTTAGTAGCCATTACCTCGGCCAAGAGAGTTTCAGAACTTCAAGCCTTATCAGCCAAGCCTCCTTACTTGGTCTTTCATCCGGACTGTGTATACCTCAGGACCAACCCGTCTTCTTCCTAAGGTAGCTTCTGAAGCAAATATTAATCAATCCATTAACCTCCCTGTTTTCTTTCCTAAATATCAAAACAAGGGTGAATACAAGCTTCATTCCTTAGATGTTCACAGGCAACTTAGATTTTATCTAAACAGGACAGCTGGTCATAGGCAATCCGACCAGTTGTTTATTTCCTTTGCTAAATTTAATTTGGGCAAGCCAATCTCTAAAGTCTCATTATCACGCTGGATTTCGCAGTGTATCTTATTGGCTTATCAAGCTTCTGGAAGGCCCGCACCGGAGGGAGTACATGCCCATTCAACCCGGTCAGTTTCTACCTCGGCGGCCTTTAAGGCTAGGATTCCTCTGGATGATATTTGTTCAGTAGCCACTTGGGCTTCATCTCATACCTTTATTTCCCACTACAAGTTGGATATTACATCTAGGGGTAGAGCATCGTTTGGCTCCGCGGTGCTCCGGAATATCCTTCCATGATGGCCGCCCAAGATTCAGGTAGCTGGGGACTCTGTCCCACAGGTTGCAGACAGATGAATCTCCTACTTCAGATTTAGAAGTTATGTACTCACCATAACGTTCCATCTGAGTAGGTGTATTAATTTGTCTGCAACCATCCCGCCCTCCTATCCCCCTGGCCTTGTCAGTTTCCTGCATTTTATGTTACCCTTTTTAGGGTATTTCTATTGTTGGCAAACTCGATCTGAGGTCATGTAGGGAGAGCAGGGCATTATGGGTGAGGGGAGGAGCTGAGAGCTCGGATCCATTGCTGGAAAACCATGCTGGTTCGGATCCGATATCGGATCCATAACCCACAGGTTGCAGACAAATGAATACACCTACTCAGATGGAACGTTATGGTGAGTACATAACTTCTAATTCTCTGCACTTCCCTTTGGCTAATCTACTGCGCCCAGGGTATTCACAGTGTGTCTAGCTCCAGCCATTGCATTTTCCAGCCATAGAAATATTCAAATATACCCATACATGGACGATTGTGTGGTTCAGGCAGAAAGCCAGGGCATGCTATTAAAACATCTGGCATTTGTAAAGAAACTTCTAACCTCGCTGGGGTACACCGTAAACAAAAAGAAATCTCATCTAGTACCCCGCCAGCAGATTGTATTCCTGGGAGCAAGCTTGAGCACAACTTCCCAGATGGCTTACCTTACGCCAGAGAAACAAGTTTATTTGACAACCTACTTCAAACTACTGGCCACAAAGACCCAGCTATCTGCAAGGAAAGCCCTGCAAGCCCTGGGGTTTTTGGCCTCTTGCATTCTACTAATTCCATATGCGACACTGCTTATGAGGAAACTGCAGTGGTATCTAAAAAGCCTATGGTGTTAACATTCTCATGACCTGGAATCAATGATTCCCATCATTCCTTGTATAAAGACAGAGTTCCTTTGGTGGGCAGAGGCCTGCCATCTCAACAAGGGGCTCCCTTTCAGTCTACTCCCTGCTGCCCAAACCCTGACTGCAGACGCATCAGGCTATGCATGGGGGGCTCACTTGGCAGGGCAGTGCATTCAGGGAAATGGAACCAGAGTCAGACGCACTTGCATATCAACAAAAAAGAAATGGTAGCTGTACAAAATTCCCTGACAACCTTCAAAGACCGCATCCTTCCAGGACAATTATTGGTAAAGACAGGCAACACCACAGTTATGTGGTACATAAACAAGCAGGGGGGAACCCATTCATACCCTCTCTGCAGACTAGCCAGCACAGCCTTGAGCTACCAAGTGCACCTACAAGCTCAATTCCTGCCAGACAAGCTAAATTCACTGGCAGATGACCTAAGCAGAAATCTCATGGACCCACACAAATAGAAACTGGAATCAAAAATATTCAACCTCTTGAACAAATGGGGGACTCAAGAGGTAGACCTGTTTGCCTTCCCTCAGAACTACCAATTGGACAAATTCTGCACAAGGACTCCTCACAGTCAAGCTTATAAAGTGGATGCCCTGTCTTTTACCTGGGAAAGCCTCTCAGTTTATGCCTTTCTCCCTCTGCCTCTCCTCTCGAAGGTTCTGCTAAAGATCAAACAGTACAAACCAAGGGCAATACTAATTGCACCAGACTGGCCCCGCCAGCACTGGTGTACCCCCTTTTGCGCATTATGATACTGCTGGATCCATGGCACCTACCTCAGACACCTTCCCTGCTGACATAGCAGGCGGCCAAATTCTGCACCCTCAGCTTCAAGCCCTGAACCTTGCAGCCTGGGTAGTTCCTTGAGCTCTCCAATAGCATCCCTCAGTAAGCAGGTGCTAGATGTCATTCTGGAAGCAAGGAGACCTAGTACTAGAAAACCCTATGCTGAAAAGTGGAAAAGATACTGTTCTGGAGCCAGACCCAGTGTATGGGCGCTATGGTGCCCAGTTGACCTCATTCTTCAGTACTTAACAGAAATGCTCCACAAGGGCCTATCCTTCTCGTCAATTAAAATTCATGCCTCTGCAATTTGAGCACATTATAATACTGAACCCACCCCTCTTCTTTCACCCCGTTGTTGCAGTTCTTCAGTGGGGCTAAAGATTTAAGACCCCCCCCAGGCACGGACCTACTCCAGCCTGGAATCTTAACTTTGTTTTGGAAAAGTTCACTCTCCTTCCATTTGAACCAGTTGCAACTGCAGAGTTTAAATTCCTTTCTTGGAAAACAACCTTCCTTCTAGCCATCACTTCAGCAAGAAGGGTGTCTGAATTACAAGCCCTCATGGCAGTGGAGCCCTTCATTATCTTCCATGCAGAGTTTCCCTCAGGACCAATCCTTCCTTTATGCCCAGGTTGGTGTCTAGTGTGGCCTTGAATCAGTCCATTCATTTGCCTACCTTTTTCTCTAATCCACAAAACAAAGGAGAACGAATTCTGCACTCTTTGGACGTGCACAGACCACTTAGATTTTATTTGGACAGGACTAACCATCTCAGAAAATTTGAACAGTTGCTAGTTGGCTTTGCGGCAGGGGCAGAGGGGAAGGCCATTTCAAAGCATACCATTTCTAAATGGATAGCCCATTGCATTCATTTCTGCTATAAGCACCATGCAAAACCTACCCCACAGGGGATAAGATCGCATTCCACCAGGGCTGCATCTTACCTTTACAGCCTTTCTCAGAGGGGTCCCTACCAGGGATATCCTAGAAGCTGCTACCTGGCGCTCTGTTCATACCTTCACCAAGCATTACCTCATGCCTATTTTTTCTAAATCCAGAGCTGGTTTTGCCACTGCAGTTTTACAGGGCTTAATAGCTGGTCCTAATGCTCTCTAACTGCCTCCTCCCTTCCTTAGCTTTGGGAATTTACCCAAATGTAATGACTGCAACAGTGAGACACGAAGAACATAGTACAGTTGTGTACACTTGCCATAAATGTAGATGTTCAAGTTATTCACTGTTGCAGTCTTGGTTACCTTCCCTCCATCCTCCTGTCTTCTCTTGGCTCTACCTTTCCTTCATAGTTGGTGTATTTGAGCTTTCTGGAGTATTTGCTTTTTGTTGGAGGTGTAACATAACATATGATTGCTTCCCATTATGGGGGCACCTGACATCTGGGTCAAGAAAAACTGATGTAATGGCATCGGCTGCATGTTTTATACCCCTGACCACCTGACGTCGTAGAAGAAGACAGCATACTGCGCAGGAATCCAAGACCCTGGTATTCAGGCCAGCTGAGGGCTACCTGCAGGCAGATAAACCCAAATGTAATGACTGCAACAGTGAATACACTCTAACATCTACATTTATGGTAAGTGTACACAATTGTACTTTTTCCTGTTTGGGCATCCTAGAGTTGGGGTAGATACCGTATTCCCCCTTATACCCTCTCACTTTCATCTCCAGCCACACACACATCTTCATGTTCCTGACTTGAGTCTGGATGGGCACACTGTTCCCAGTGTGGGGGTCTTTGTCCCCCAGGGATGCTTTCCCCAAGTCAACTAACAATCTGGTGTCTAGGGCAAGCTTTGTGTAGCAACAGCAAAGATTTTTCCAGTGTTTTTTCTGTAACACCACTATCTTGATGTCAGAGTTGGAGGGAGTTTTCCAAGACCAATAAGGTAATAGTCTGGTTCTTGCAGGCAGGAATCCAAAAAGTGATGGCTGCAGCAGTGAAAATACTTCAGTGTATAAAAGTATAAATTCCTAACACAACTGTACTTTTTTCCTGAGTTGTGCAATATTGAAGGAAATTCATGAGATGGAGTGTGGAGTCATAGTCCTTGACATTGGGGAATGCTGGGGCACATCCCACTGCAAAAATTGATTGCAAGGACTGTTTACAGGTGGTATACTGTACAGAGGGATTATTTGTGTAGAGAGGGTAAAGGATAGTGTGTGTTAAGCAGTCCTAAGTAGATGCGTCCCTTTTGACAGAGTAGTGTTTGTGGTTCTGTCAAACTTGCCATAATTTGGTGAGGTTGCTGTTGATTCTGTGATTGAGTGTTGACAATCATGAATCCAAGGTAGACCTTGATAACTTCTGGTTCACACAGGCTTTGAGGGCTCTGGCCTTAGTGAGTTTTAGCTTTTTTCTGTCCTCAGTGGCATTTTGTTCCATTTTCCCTTGCATCATGATGGAAGGTGTACCGCTTTACCCTGTCCTCTGCCAGAGTTCATATCCTTCACAGAGGGACTGTTTTGATGAAGGAGCCTTTTAAAAGGAGGGGTCTAGGACAATGTCATTTTGACAGCCATACAACAGTTAACTACAACTGCTGGGTATAGAGGAACTCTAATACAATGCCATTCCTTCAGTCTTTCAAGCCTTGACTATGTATGTTGTTGGACTTGGATTCACAGCCACTCTCGGAAACCGGCAGAGGAAAATTAAGGCACGTTTTATAGCCAGCATAGGGGGATACAGCTTTGACTATGCCCAGGCGACCTAATTTCAACTAGCATCTCAGGCAACTGACAGTGCTGGCAGGAAGGATGGACAGTGGCTATCCTGGGAGGGAGGTGCTGCCTCTGCCACTTGAAGTTTTTCAGAGAAGCAAACCAACAGTCAAACCGTTTTCCCTCTGTTCCAACGTGCAGCAAGAATTTTCCCACCAAGCGGTGGTTCTTTTACAGAAAATCTTGTAGAGTGCAGTTTGGACAAGTCTTTGAAAAAGGCCATCGAAAAGGAGATGGGAATAGAGTTGGTCAGAAGAGAGTGCGCCCTCAAGCCAAGTAGATGGGTTCAAGTTATGACTGTCTTGCCCTGACCCCACCCACATATGAATACAGCAGTTTAGGAGGAGGGATGTCCTATTCTTGTGTTGCAGTATTCCAAACTCTTGAGTTTTCCTCTCTTGCTACACGAACATCCGGCCAGTATACAAAAGCTTGAAGTCACTGCTAGGTATGTAGGACATCTTACTTTCTCCCAGGGTGCATGGGCCATAAAAGTGACGTCTGCACATACCTTTCTTCCGAATGTCTCTGCTGCCAGTACAATATCAGCATTCCTGCATCTTCACTTTTGATTTCGGAATTCTAAAAGATAAGTACCCCATTGGGGCTATTTTGATTCCTTTTGTCTGTGTGCCTGTTGGGGTTGCATGTCATCCAGGAAGGGAAAGTGCAAGTGTGATTGTCAGATTTACCATAAGGATGCCCACGAACTTTGCCTTTTTTGTTTAGGGCCTACGCACAACCATCTTTCTTTCGCAATCTGTCAGGCCTTTGTGCAGAAAATCCTGCACACCTTAAACATATATTTAGAAAATCTGCATCTTAACCGCTTAGCATTGGGGAGGGAAAGGTCATCTGTTCAGCCCATTAAACCACCTAAGAAGGGCAAGGTTTCCATGCCCGAAGTTGCTACCTCTGTCCCTCCTCCATCTGACATCCCTCCTGCACCTTGGAGGAACGCTTGGAGTCTGCTTTTGCAGGTATAGTCCGTACCACACTGGATTCTGCAGAACCTAGAGCAAAAGGCACTTCCGGGGAGAGTTCAGAGACACCTTGCAACATCAAGGGAGACCCACAGGTTCCTACGGATGCCCAGACAGGCCTTTCCTCTGCTTCTCAGTCCATTGATCCAAAGCCTTCAGACACTAGGCCTACCTTAGGCCCTACACCTCCTAGGCCTACATTGAAAAAAAAATCCAAGACTAAATACCCCCCCCCCCCCTCTCCTGAAAGCCAACCAGATTGGCAGGCTTTCTTAGAGTCTATTTAATGCCATGGCTCTGAAGCCTGCAGTGCCTGGATCCCCACAGGCTGGCCCTCCTATCAATCCCAAGGCTCAGGTTGAGGATGTCATCCTACCTGAAGCTGAGGATTCCTCAAACTTCTCTTTTGAGGATTCCCCTCTGTCTCACAGATTCCTTCTCCTCTTTTATATGCTTCTCCAGAGGACGAATCTCTTGAGACTGATTCCAAAGCAGAGAACCTCACCTTGGGGGAGACAATTTCCAAAATATGGGAATTTTTCAAGTGGGATTCCTCAAAAATGCCTGAGATACAAAGATATAAGCTCCTGCAGATGGACACCCCTGCTCCTTCTGCAATCCCCCTAGTATTACCAGCTTTCTTGGATGCTTTCAGTGCAGCTTCATTTAACCCTGACTCCTGACCACCTACTTCCTGGAGGCCAGACAGTTTCTACCCCTTAAGGGGCAAATTTGTGATCAAATGCCCTGTAGTTGACACTGCCACTGTCTGTTTCTGCAGATAAGCTATCTAAATTGTTACTGTCTGCCTCAGTCCTCCCCTCTGACAAGCACAGTAAGGCCATGGGTGCCTTGGTACGAAAGTTTACACTTCCTCTACCCTGGCTCTCAGGGCAGTAAATTATCAACACATCTCCAAGTATGCCTTGGCACTTTTGACCCAGGTCACCAAACTCTTAGCTGACCTTCAAGACTCTTTCAAGGCTCTAGTTTCTAGCGTCATTAATCTCTCATCACAAGTCGCTAGGCACTCTGTTTGTTGCAGCTATGATGCTGCAGAAGCTTCTGCAAGATCAGCTGCCTCAGCTACAGTCCTGAGACCTTATTTTCTGGTTAAGGCTTCAGCCCTTACCCAATGACATTCAGGCAAAACTAATGGATGCACCCCTAGATAACTCTGCCCTTTTGGGATCCAAAGTGGCTGAGCTGTTTAAGGCCCTTCAGCTGACAGGGAAAGAGCTACAAGACCTTAAACACCTGTCCATCTTCCCTATTCCCAAATTTCACAGGAACTATCATCAGACACAGTTCGTTAGGAGACACTCTTCTAGAGGCAGATGAGGTCCAAGGAAGCAGCAGACCCTTCTGTGTCTGCCCAAACTCCTGCCCAGAAAACTCCCTTTCAGGATAGAGCAGGTAACCTGTGACTACCTGCCTTCACTGACACCCCCACCCCCACCCCCAGACTAATTTGGAAATTCCTTACCTCAGACAAGTGGGGCTTCTCCATTGTAGAAAAAGGCTATTTTATGTTTTGGGTCATTCCCTCCTCCCAGAGGGATTCCCCCAGCCACTGCAGGACCAACTCCACCTTTTTCAGCCAATCATAGCCTCCTTTCTCAAGGAACCATACAATTGGTCCCTCTGGTGGAAAAAGGAAAGGGCTTACTCTTCAAACCCTTTTTCCTTTACTGATAACTCTGGGATTTCTAGCCAACTAGGATGTAAAGGGTGTCTACCTCCACATACCTGTAAGGCCCAGCTACAGGAAATTTGAGTTTTGCTGCTTGTTCCTCACATTTTCAGTTCTCAGCCTTGTCCTTTTGGCACTCTACTGCTCCAAGGGTCTTCACCAAATGCCTTGCTCCTGTGGTCGCCTACTGCAAGGTCCAAAAGATCCAAATTTTAGTCATCTGTCCAAACCTTCAGCAAACACTACAGGTTGGATCATGTCTCCAAATCCAGTGCAGGGTTTGCTAGAGCAGTCCTTCATGGCTTTGTGGAGAGTAGCTCCATACCATTACCTTCCTCTTCCCTGTGAGCTTTGGCACTCGAGTTTGGAATACTGCAACATGAGAATAGGACATAGAATAGTTGTGTAAAATCTTACCATTACCTTAGATGATTTTCTTTTCCATGTTAACAGTATTCATTCCCTTCCACCTTACCCCCTTCTCTCCGTCTGAACTGTCTCTTCTTGGATGGCACAGAGCCTTGCAACTGTCCTGGGAATAGGGTGTTTAGTTCTGAGGAAAGGTATGTGCAGACATCACTTTTATGGCCCACTCACCCTGGGTAAACGTCAGACGTCCTGCATACCTAGCAGTGACTACATACTCTTGTATACTGACAAGACCTTCAGGTAGCAAGAGAGGAAAACCCAAGAGTTTGGAATACTGCAACATGGAAGAGAAGATCTAAGATTATGGTAAGATTTTGCACAACTATTCTTTCTTTTCTAGAGGCAGATTGTGGGCACTTTTGATGGAGATTGTTGCTTCAAGATGCAGCTAAATTCAACTCTGTGCCACCTGTAGCTGTAGCAGGTCTAATCCTAAACCCAGCTGCTGTTTTCAGCTCCAGTAGTGTTTCAGCCCCCCACCCCAAGAAGCACAAGGGGCAGGGATTACAGTCAGTGCTTCTTGGTACCCATAGAAGGATGGACCTTTGATAAATTTGTATAGGTCTAGAAGATTAAAATAAGCCTGCAGACCATTTTTATTTTGTTACATTCTCTTGGCCTCCTTTGACATGAATGATGGCTGAGCTCCCATTTAAAAGGAATGCAAGAGGTGTTACATTTTCAGTTAACCACCTTGCCAGTTTCTTGTCCACTATTTTCAGGGTATCTACCAGTTGTTTACCTACCTTAAATTATACAGTATCCATGGATAATCTTGTAAGTTAATGCAGCTATTACGACTTCAGGGATCTGTGTTGCAGGTAAGAGTTTATCATCCAGTGTTTCAAAACCCCTTCCCCCTACTCCAAACCTACATCCAAATCTACATCTTCCACCTGTCAAACATGTACATGTCTCTGTATAAAGTTAGATGGACAAGTTGGCAAGCTTCACTTTGACTCGTATTACTAAGTCCGACAGATATGTAGCAGTTGAGGAATTTTCATTTATGGGTGTGTATGTATAGGCTGTGTGTATATATATCTATTTAGTATGTTAAGAGTTGTGTACGTGTGGGTGTGTATACATACTGTTACACTGTGTGCTCTCTCCCTCTCTCATATAGATATAGATATATATATATATATATATATATATATATATGTATATGTATATATGTGTATATATATATATATATATATATATATATATGTATAGAGAGAGAGATATAGATATATAGAGATATAGATATATATATATATTACACATGTATAAAATGTATAATGGTTCTGTTCGAAAAGCCGAAATGTTAAAACACAGGCGGTTGCACCCCAACACCCCATGCTAATTATGTATGCCAACTCTGGGATCGCACAACAATGGGGAAAGGGCAAATTCCACTTTCAACATTTTGTACTTTTGATGTTTTGTACCTTCATTTTGTACTTTTAAGTATTTTGGCATGGAATTATATAGAGTCTGATCTAAACTTGGCATATATAATCAGTTGATAAACGCGCCTTCTAAAAATATAATTCACAAAACATGAAAAGGTGATTTTTGCAGGTGGGCAAGCTGCCTTGCGCGCACACTTGCCCCAAGTTGTATCCAACTCCATGATTCCACTACAGTGGAAAAAGGGAGGAAATGAAGTGCACCATCATCTCACTCGGTCCTAAACACTGACTAAGCAGACTGCAGTATTGTAAAATGTATTAAAAACAAAACTGATACTGTTGATCATAAATCATAAATTCAGCCGTGTTATATCTGTTGAACTATGTTGGAGAATAGCATTAGATCACATTTTTAGACCACTTGATTAAATGTGATAGTTACACAAACACGTGTTACATTCACATGATTGTGTGTGGGAGCAGTTTAGTTTAGCCAGTGTTGATTTTGTCCACATTGTGAGCTGCTGTATTTTTACATTGAATGTTGGTTTTGTCACGAGTAGGGCTTGCTGAGTTCTGGTGTTAATGTGTATGGGATGTGCTTTGGGCTCAAATGGGTTTGTCTTAATACTGGAACTTTTAATTATACTTATCCCAGTACAGAAACATTTGGTATGTTTTTCCAGGTCAGGTGTGAGGTACCTTGTACTGTGAAATATCTTGGTAGAAGGACCCAGTGTTGAATGCTAAATCTATCCTGATTAGTAGGATTGGTGTTCATTGGCAGTGTTGTAATGTTACTGTGGTGTCGTGATCTGGTACTGCAGAAGTTACTCTGTAGCTGGTAGGCTACAGTAACAAATTTGGGGAACTTTGTGAGCCCCAACTCTGGGGATTGAATATTAGCGTAGTCCACATCTAGAGATATATACCAGTTTTTATTTATACCAGTTTTTATTTGTGTTCTTTCTGGATTCATGTTTTAGTTACCTGTTTTACATGAATGCCAAGTAAAAGGAAGGCTGGGTTGTAAGGGTTAAAAATATGAAACAGAATGAAAGGCTGATTATGTTGGCATAGCACTTGCAGTACAACCACCCTTTTTTGCTGCAGAATGTTGTAGCTTACTTGTCTGTTCGCACCACTGAGATGCTATGCTTCGGAGAAAATGGGCACTGTAAACCAGAAGTCATAATGACCTTTAGAAAGATTTGCTAACAAGTCTGTTTCTTTAGTACACCAGTGTTTGCTGTTCTGAAGATTTTAAGTCACTAGAGATGCCTGCCTGAAGCCTGGCCAGTAAATTGGGAGCAACGCAACTGTTTCCATTTAAAACAACAAAAAAACATAAGTTGCACACCATTGCCGTCATTCCTGTTGATTGAAAGAACAGCAGATGAAGACCTTACTGATGTGAAGTATCTGCTAAATTGGACAGAATTCTTAGTTTTTAGTCGTTTTTTTCCTAAATGGGAGGAACATAATGGGTATAAATCATTCATGTCATTTCATTTGTCCATTATTTCTTGTTTTCTTTGTGACTTAACTAAGGGGAACAAACAGCAAAAAGGGGGCCTGTAACCAAGAACTCTGGTATCATACCAAAGTTGTTATTGGATAGCTGTTGGCTGTTTCATATTGCTAGGTTTATTTAATTTTTTTTCTTAATATGTCAGTGTACACTGCGCGTCTTAACAGCAAGCTGCAGTGGAAGTAGTGTGTCCTATGGATGCTTTTAGGATATATCTTTTTAACAGTTGCTGTTTGCATATTACTTTAGCAAAGGGAGAATGTTGAACTAGTGAACAAAAGTAGCGTACTTTCTTGCATGTTATGCTATGTCTACTGCTTAATCCTATGATATCAGTTGCAAGAGGTTCAACTGACTGCAAGAGATGTCTGCCAAAGAATCTGGTGTAATTTGCCGTATTAACTTTAGTGTTTTGGGTATATTGGAGCCACTCCTAAACTTGGTCGTGGGTCCCCAGGTGACTGTTCCCCTTTAGACTGTCATGTAAAGGTGGAAGTGTTACAGATCATTCATCCATTGTTTGTGGTGGCGATTTCATTTGTGCATACACTAGCTTTTTGTTAAGTTTTATATTTAGTTTGTTTCTGAAACCTATTTGTTTTTACAGTGGGTTTGCCAGACAGCCCTGAATCTGTTGATCATACTGAGGCCCTACCGACTATGACAGATCAGACAACCTTAGTACCAAATGAAGAAGAAGCTTTTGCACTGGAGCCTATAGATATCACTGGTAAGTAAGCAAATAGCTGTGTTCTCTGATAGTGAGGTATATACTGAATTAATGTTTTCTCTTTGACTTTATTTTTGTAGCTGCTTTGAACAAAATAGATTGCATTGTATGGATGTATTTTCTTGTTCTAAATGTGATTACAGAACATGTTCTTGTGTTTTATATGATGATGTCTTGAAGGTGTTGGTGACTGTTTAGACTGGAAACCCAAGCTATTTAGTATCAGTTATTCACTGCTTGCAAGCTTGTGCTAGTGTCCGCTTACATGTTTCTGACAAATCTGTTTGTATTGCAGCTAGCGTGTTTTGCTTTTCTTAACTTGGGTTTAAAAAAAAAAATCTTGAGCAAAGTGCATTCACTGTCTATACTCCGTTGAGCAGTATCCCAGCTTTAGTTGCATTTGGCTTAATACTTAAACCTCTTCCAGTCAGCTTGAATCATGAATATGAAATTGCCTGCACTATTGTTTGCTTTCTGTTTGTTTTATTCATTAACAGGAAGATTTTGTTTAGAGCACATTTTCACTGGAAGCCCAGTGAGAACAGCTTCAATAAAATATACCAGAGGAAAAAAATGAATGGGCTTGGAAGCTAGCTTAGGAGTACATTGATACAGAATGTGTGCATAGCATGAGTTAAATTCATACAAGTTGCCTACAGTCATAACTGTGTTTTCCAAATGACTACCCCTAGACAGACTGTTTACCCATATTTTGCTTTTGTGTGTGTAAGTTCCTCTATTCTAAAAAAAAAAAAAAAAAAAAAAAAAAAAAAATTCACTTTCATTAAAATAAAAAAAAAAATGTTACTGGAATGAGCTTTGTTAAACGTCTTTGGCTTAAGATTCTACCTTTAAAGGAGCAGCTGCTTTTGATTTTAATAAAAAAAGTAAATTTTCATATTTAAACCATCCTTTAGTTTCAAAACATACGAATTGCTTTGAACAGTCAAAACATGGCAGAAGTGTTTGAACTCTGAAGAGAAAAAACGTCAGTTTAGTGTTGGTAAAATTAGCTGTGACAGTAATTATGGTCATTAGTCTCAAGCATCACCTTTAGACTTCCAGCATAGCTGCTGTCTGAGCAACACGTTTAGAGCATTCTCTAGTACGAAAACCAAAAAGCTGTGAAGTTAATAAAAGCAATCAATTTTGAAGTCCAGTTTGCTGGCAACCAGGTAGTGGAATCAGTAAAGAAGAAAGTTGGAAAAAGTAAGGGAACATCAATGAGAAGAAAATGCTGTATTTCGAGAACCTCCCATCTGTTCAGCAAAGAGCAGCTCAGGCAGCAGCTTTAATACAAGAGATGGCTTCCAGGTGTTTCTGCGGCACTGGAGGAGTATATAAAGTCAAGCAAAAGCTGTGGAGAAAATAGCTTTATGTAGTTATTCAGATGAGCTGATAAAACTACAGACATCGGAGACTGAAATGGAGGAAAGATGAAGCTTCCCAAGGGGAAAATGCTAAAGTTAAACTACAGCACAGAGAGAGAGCCTGATTTCTTTGCTATGACAGGAAGGATGCTAAAAGGGGGGGGTGCTAAGTAAAACGATTTTTGTTAGTGTCACACGAAATAAAGCCATTTTTGTTCGTATCTGTATAAAAATGTCATGGTATAGACTGCATGTTTGTAAAGTTTTGAATAGTTTGCAACAATAGTATTTCAGGTAGTCATTTCAGGGACTGTTAAGATATTAATGAAGTGCCCTTTTAGTTATAAGAGAATTTTTTTTTTTTCAGTACACTGAGAAGAAAGGCTGAACTGAAGCAAATTTAATGCTGTGATTGTGGGATGGTGGGTTTATGGTGGTGGGATGAGTGTACTGATTGTGTAGAACTGATTTCCACCTGTTTTTACAAGGATGGATGTCCAGGTTAATGTCTCGCTTAAGCTATTAATTTTTTTGTTGAAAAATAAGACTATGAAAGCCATGAGAAATGCTAAGATTCTTGCATCTAAGATATTACCTTGTGACAGCTGAAGGCAGTTAGCCAGGAGGATGTTGTACATTAGTTCTGAATGAAATTTACTAAGATGCCTTCATGCAACTGCAAGTTAGTTTTTTTCTCATTGCTGACAACTTTTTTCATTGAGACAAACAGTATGCAGGTGTAAGCAATCTGTCTTTAGAGTTCTGAGCATTCTTTTCTGAGGAAAATTTTCAAGGTAGAATGACTAGCAGTTTAGTGAAAAATAGTTAGAAATTATGGAAATGGAATGACAGTCACCTTCCCAATAGCACAGCCTTAATACTTTTATTAGCATAATGCATACTTTTTGTTTAAAGATGGTCAGTGCACTTAGCATTTTTCACATCTGGGAGGAGAACACAGATGAGAAAATAAGACTGCTATCAGTGTTGAAGTGAGAAACATGGACTGTAGCATGCACTTCAGCATGGGTAACCTTAATTTTAGATTACGTTAATGCCCGTGGATGCAGATGTCAATTTGAGACAATTGTTCCTGTCTGGGGGGGTTCCATTTGTTAAAGATTTAAATGGTTGTGTGTGTAGGGTTAGTGGCGGATGGGATCTTCTGAAAATGCTTAGTTTTTTGAGGGTTTTCATTACAGGGGAAAATGAGAAATGCAGCAGGTTCAAGTGGAGATGGGAGGAAACTGTAGATCAGCCTGCCAAACAGTGTATGCATGGAAGATAGAAATTGGAAGTACACGTACAAAAAAGTGTGTATAATTGAGAATAGTAGCTTTTAATCATGGTTACTCTATCCCTAGTATCTTGGAATGTAATTTGCCTTTCAGGTGTAGATGGAAAGGAAAGTATTTATATTAAATGCGGAGTGAAAATAAAGAAATGAGCATGTGAATTTGACAGGATTTGAGGACTGATATTCACCAGAATATCTGACAAAAGAAAGGGGAATTGATACTGATTGCAAGAGGGGCTCCAATAGTGATAGTGGTTGATTTGTGGTAGTAGGGGGCTGTTGACAAGGGAGGTGGATTACTCCATGTATTAGTTTTCATAGAAACTGCAGTTATGGAGCTTAAGAAAATAGTTGGAGAAATCGTCTTTCAGCGGGAAATGTTACTTATAGGTGTGAACTAGAACTTGATTTGCAATAATGAGGCTGTATCGGTGGACCTAGAATGGGAAATGGAAAATATTTTGTATGGAAACATTACTTTTAGTATGAACTCTGACAGAATTTACATATTCACCAAGGTACAATAACTGGGCCAGACTGGATAGAAATATTTCACATGAACACGTGCATTTAATTGAAAACTTTAGTACACATTCAGTAACTATTTCAGATCATGCTTGTCTAACTAGAACATGTTTGGTAAAAATGATAGACCAACAGTTCCCCACCTACTTGTTTAAAAAGAAGGAATGGGTAGTGGAAACTGAATTAAGGAAAATAGGAATAAGGTAGTGAGATAAAATGAAGTTTAAAAATAGGGTTGAAAGAAAAGATAGTCAAGTGACTGTGTCGTCCCCTCAAAATGATGAGTAATGCAGCATAAGGGGAATCTCACAGACCAAGAGGAGCAACTGCAGAGTACTGAGGAAGAAATATTGATGTATTTGTTAGTACGTGTGAGTTCAGAAAGATTGCTTTTAAGCAACTATGTTTGATGACTCCAGAGTAAAATAACCTCAGCGTACTAACTCAGGCTACAGAAAGTAGAAAAGGTTGTCGCCGAACTTGGGGAACCTATGACAGATAACTAGAAGTCCTCTAGAGCAACGGTTCCCAACCACTGGGCGGCAGACCAGTACTGGGCCGTGGGGAACTTGGTACCTAACCGTCAGGTAAGTGAATGCCTTGTATGAGTGTTAGTGTCTGTATGCGTGTATGAAAGCAAAATAATCTGTGTGATCATGAGTGAGAGTAATGTGTGAATGAATGTAGGTATGAATGAGGAAGTGACTGTGCGAGATCAAGAGAGTGAGAGTGATATATGAATGCGCAAGTGGTTGCGTGGCTTGTGGGGGTCTCGGAGCGATGTGTGAATGAATGCAGGTGTGAATGAGGATGCGACTGTGAGAGAGATCGGAAAACATTGAGAGCGATGTGTATGTGTGAATGCATGCATGAATGCAAAAGAGACCGTGTGTGGTATGGACGAAAGGTACACAAACCTCAGTGCTGCTGCCACCAGTGATCACTCTTCCCCTCCCCTGTCACACACACTCTCTCTCACTCTCTCTCTCTCACACACACACACACACACACACACACACACACACACACACACACCATACCTCTTAGTAGTGCAAAAAAATCTGGACAAAGCCTAACAGAATAGGGGGACAAATGGGGACAGATTTTAAATATTGCTCTTAATAGCCATAGAAAGTTGCTAGAATAACAGGATTTGTCTTGCGCATTTTTCTGAAGGTTATGCGGTCTGAAATACAAATGTCTATCATTACTTAATGACTTCAGTCCTCTTATCCCAGTGATTTGCCAGAAAATCACAAAGGTTATGAGGATCAGACCAAAACTCGGAGGGAAAAATCTTGTTTTCTGCAAAAATCTGTACAGTTGAGAGGTATGAATACCTCTCAGCCTCTTACTTGATCAAAAAATCTGGACAAAGCCAAAAATAATGGGGGGGGGGGGCAAAGACCCAAAATAGGGACCCTTTTAAGTACTGCTGTTACAAACTTTGAAAGTTGATTAATTTTCTGAAGGGTATGAAATATGAAACTCAGCTGTCATTTTCTGACTTCAGCCTCAATGATCTTCCAGTGATTTGCCAGAAAACAATTCTGAGAAAATACCAAAAATAGGCAAAAATCTGGACATTCTGTGAAAATCTGTACAGTTGAGAGGTATGCCGGACAGAGCCAAATAGGGACAGATTTTAAATATTGCTCTTGTAAACATAAAATCAGTAAGGTTGCCATTAGGTTTTCTTCTCAACCATAGTAGATCAATGTTATGCTGTTAAGCAGAATGTACACTTTTTTTTGGTAATTATTACCAACTGTCTTTATTGTACTTTGGATCTTTTCTCCCAGTGTCTGGCCTTCTTGTTAAATGTCATATATCTACTTTATTATGCGTGCCGCGAGTGGCCTGTCCATGGAAAATTCTTGCATTGATACTGGCCCTTGGTGCAAAAAGGTTTGGAGACCACTGCTCTAGAGGTATTGGAGTTATTTTGGAAATGTTATGAAAATTTGTATAAAGCAGAGGACTGTGGAAACAGAGGATAAATAAAAATATTTATGGAGCACTTAATTATGCAAAGATGAAAGAAAGATAAGATTATACAACTAATAAAGACAGATGTGATAAAATCTGTATAGTCAATCAGCAGGGAATTCTCCAGGAACATATGGTGTTCCTGTGGAAGTTAGGAAAGAAATTGATAAACATCTGGAAGATTGTTTTGTAATATTTTAAAAAAAGGGGAAGCACCAGCATCTTTGAAGAAAGCTGTAGTGGCTGTATTACCCAGAAGCTGAAGACCCATTGGACCCAACCTTAGTTGCATTTCAATTTTAAATCATGATTATAGAGTTACTCTCTAGCTAAAAGGATAGTGTTGCCAAAATTGATGGCTGTGGATCATTCCAGTCTTGTGGAGGAGAAACTAACATTTGACAAAATTCATAGAACAATGATCTTGAGGGCAGCAAAATGTAGGAAAATGGTGGATCTTCATGCTAAAAGGGCATGCGACTAAGTTGGGATTTTGAGTAGAGCACTAGAAGCATTTGCTTTCCCTGATATAATAAAGTTAATTAGGAGGATATAAAAGATTGGAGGCAAGAATTAGTGGCATGGTACCTGTCTGATCTGTTGTGTATAAACAGAGGAACCAGGCAGAAGTGTTCCTTCCCCCTTGTTTTATATTTAGAGCCACTGGCCAAAATAAGGGACTAAAATTCAAGGATGTAATTGGTGTGGTAATCTGGAAAAGTTGTCTCTGTTTGCAGATATTTTGTGCTTGATGTAGAATGAAAAAGGATGTGGAACATTATGATGCAGTTTCATATCTTTTTTGGGATACAAAATTAATGAAGCTAAAACTAAGGCAACAGCTGTAAATTATGTACCGCACTAATTGGTTCAGCAGTATCCATATTTATGGGGATATAAAATGAAGTACGTAAGAGTATGGATTAAAAAGGATTCTGGTGTGGCAGGTAAGGATATGTGGGAAGTGAGTAAACAAAACTAGTACAAAAACTGAGAAATTGGCAACTCTGTTATATGGATATGAATAGCAAGGTACAAGCAGTTGAAATGTTTTGTCCCTTTAGTTTTATACACAGGTCAGGCATATTAACCAAAGGAGAAGTGGATAGCAGTAAAGAGCTGAAGGATTTTGTCTGGCAAGGGAACACTGCAAGAGTTGAGTGGGATAAGATTCAATAGAACAAGGGGATTTGGGATTACCCAATTTGAAGGGGGTATTTCAGAGCTACACAGTTAAGGCTCCTATACATAGCAAAAGCAGAAACACAATTCAAAGTGGAAGGGAATAATAAAGCTGGGTGAAGCTGAAGAAACAAGGAGACCTGGATTTTGGATGCAGATCCTTAGGGAGAATAACAGTAACTGTGCAGAATATTATATTCCTAAAGTAGCAGAAAGTGTTCTAAGATCTAAGCCAACATGGGAATGGAGAAAGGGAGGGTCTGTCAATAGGGATGATTGCAATTGGGGATATAGTAGATAGGCAAGAGAGGGCTGTCAGAAGAACCAAGGTACTGGGAGCAATTTAGATAGGTAAAGGTAATAGAACGAGAGAGGCCAAGAATTTATTTAGACTGCAAGCAAGAGATTTCCTTCCTTGTCCAGGATTGATATCAGAGTGTAGACAGAGAAAAAAATAGGGGTATTCTAAGCGAATGACCAGCACTGGTAGAGTTTTTAGTAGAATCTAGAACGGAGGCTGTTTAAAAAAGAAAATAGGGAAAAAATAGAGCATACAAAATGGTGCATAATTGTAAGAATCAGAGGAGATGAGAAAGGATTGGGAAGAGATTGGGTAAGCAGTTAAGAAACAGTGGGGGGGGGTATTTGGCATCCAAATGTGCAGCAGTCTACAAGATTTAGGATCTTTGCTTGGAAGTTTTTACTTGGGGTATATAAAATAACTAGACTCCAGAGAATTTTTCCTCATGTAGACAGCAAATATCTGAGGTGTAATAGGTAAGAGAGCGCTAATTGGGAACATTTTCTCTGAGTTTAATGAGTTGCCAGACCTTAAAGATTCCCTGTAGACTACTGTGCCAGACTTACTGGGTGAGCAAATTGGTGTAACTTAGGAAATAATTTTTTTTAGCTATGATACAAAATCTGAATTGACTGGACATAAGTAAGCCTTGCTGAGTCTTAATTACGGTGGCTGCCAAAAAAGCCATTGGTTAAAAAAAGAGAAATCTGTTTAAATCAACTGTACTGTACTAGAAGTAGTGAATATAGTAACAGAGAACTGGAACTGGGAAATTTAGAAAAGGATAGGAGCAAATTACATAGGATAATTGGGTGTTTTGGTAACTGTACCTGCAGAGGAGAAACGAGGTTTCAAAGACTGATTTTGGATGAGCTATGCAATGTCTTGCCGACAAAGACTGGATAGCTTATAAGTGATGTATTTTGCAACTAAAATTGTTATGGTTTGTTTTCAGTTATATAACTGTATAATTGCCTGTGTCATGTGATTTAATAAAGATGTTTCTTAAAACAAAAAATGGGGCATATAGAAGTGGAAAGAGTGGACAGTTCAGTCTGGTACCTCATTCTGATATAATTTCACAAGACAGTTGACAAGTAGTCCTAATTACGGTTAAAGTATCTTGAAAGGTAGCACTAATCATATTTACCCAGTCCACAGGGTAGCCCGTTTTCCCCCAGAACTTCGATAAAGTCCTAGCTGACGTCACTGCTAGTGACTACAAGAGGATTTCTGTTTCTCTCCATGTGATGCATCACCATTAATTTCTTCAAGTTAAGTTGTACATCTTTTAAACCCGTTTGATCCAAATGTACCAAGCTGCCTAGTAAAGGGAGCAACCTATTCACCAAGAAGAGGTGCTTAAAAAGATGGAAGATGAAGCAAAATGTATGCAAATAGTAAAAGATTTCTTTTGGGTACAACCTCCTAGGTTCAGCAGGGCTTTCCCTCAAAACACTGGTCCTTTCCTGCACCTAGCAGACAGGGGCAAGGTAAGCCCCGCAGAGACAGACCACCCAAGCTCTTATCCCAGGGACAGCAGAGAGTCACAGTGTACCACTTCGCTCCAAAGGCAAGTTCTAAGCCATCCCTCTATGGCAAAAACTCTCTATGAACTCCCTCTCCCCTGTTTTCACTCACGGAAAATTAGGAGGAAGGCTCTCCCTCTGCAAAGAAAATTGGCTTTCTGTAACAAAAGACCAATGGGTCTTAACGATCATTTTTCAGTGATACAATTTCTCCTTCAACTAACCCACAATTCAAATAGGGTACCCAGACTTGCCTCCAAATCAGTGAGCAGAGGCATAGAAACAAGTCCAAACTCTCATACCCGAGGGGGCAGTAGAACCTGACCCTTCAGAGCAAAAAGGCAAAGGCTTTTATTCCAGACTATTCCTTGTTCCCAGAAATGAGGGCACCTGGTGCCCCATCCTGGATCTATCCTTTCTGAACACCTCCCCGGTGGTCCCCAAATTCAAAATGCTAACTTTGCCTATGCTGACAAAAAATGCCTGGTTAGTTACCTAGATCTAAAAGATGCCTGTCTCCACATCCCCACAAGGGAATCCTGCAGGAAATTATTTCACTTCAGAGAAGGCTCACAAAACTTTCAGTACTCTGCGCTACCCTTTGGCTTATCTGCTGCTCCCAGGGTATTCACCAAATTCTTAGCCTCGGCCATAGCCTTTTGCAGACAGAAAAATATACAGATTTACTCTTATCTGGATGACTGCCTCATTCAGGCAGAGTGCAAAGAAAAACTACTCAAAGGCCTCCTCTTTGTCAAAACCCTCCTAACCTTAGGGTACACCATCAACGTGAAGAAATCAAAGCAAGCACCCTACAGGAAGATCTTTTTTGGCGGGGGGGAGCACTGCTGGACTCAGGATCTCAAAAGGCCTTCCTATCCCCAGAAAAGCAGAGCTTCCTGCCTCTCTACTTCACCCAGTTGTCTTCCAGAAATCACCTCACTGCGAGGAAGTTCCTACAAGCCTTGGGGTACATAGGATCTTGCATCCTTCTAATTCCTCTGGCCAGGCTTCACATGAGAGAACTTCAATGGTATCTAAAGAACCTTTGGTTTCAGCACTCTCAACCTCTAGACATCTCTCTCCCTCTGATCCCCTGTATAAGGGCAGAGTTTCTTTGGTGGGCAGGGGCCTGTCCCAAGAACAAGGTTTTCCCTTCGCCCAACCAGACAGACCATTACCACCGATGCCTTAGACATTGCTCGGGACGCTCACCTAGAAGGTACACGTGTACCCAAGGTCATTGAAATGCCCAGCAGCTTCCCTTACACTTCATCCAGAAGGAAATGATGGCAGTACAAAAGGCTGTAATCTTCAAACCCCATCTCAAGCCAGAGGTTCTTATCAAAATTGACACCACAGTAATGTGGTACATCAACAAACATGGAGGGACCCAATCTTACACTCTGTGCAGGCTAGCCATGAAACTCTGGCTGACCGTCTCTTCCGTGTCTGAATAGCCCAACCTACCAGGGATCAACAACACCCTGGCAGACCACTTAAGCAGAAACTTACTGGACCCCCACGAATGGCAGCTCTACAGAAAAATCTTTTTACAAATCTCTCAGGAGTGGGGGATCCTGGTGGTGGATCTCTTGGCTTTGCATCTCAGCCATCAGCTGAAACAATTCTGTACCAGGGAGTATCGCTATACCAGGGAGTATCGCTACCTAGCATGGAAGGTGGATGCCTTGACCTTCCCCTGGAAGCACCCTCTTTGTGTAAGCATTCCCTCCTCTGCATCTTGTTCCCAAGGTACAGATTAAAATAAGGCAGGGGGAGACCAAAGGCCATCCTCATTGCTCCAGATTGGCCCAGGCAACATCGGTACCCCTTACTGCGCAGCCTGACATTACAGCCTCCCAGGCAGATTCCCTAGACCTCTTGACTTTGGTGTGGGGGGGGGGGGTGCTGCATCCAGACATGCAGACTATCAGCATGGCTAATACTCTGAATGCAAACAAGGGCCCCCAGTTAAGCAAACGGGTCCTAGACATTATCACAGAGGCAAGAAGGCCCAGCACCAGAAAATCCTGTGCAGGAAAATGGGAAGGATTCTGCTCCCTGGAGCCAGTCTGGAGGGGGCAGTACCTCGTAACCTTCCATCCCTCTTATTCTGGACTACCTAGCAGAGCTACTTAGTAGTGGCCTCTCCTTCTCTTTTATTAAAGTCCATGCCTCTGCCATTTCAGCTCATTTTGACACAGATCAGCCCCTTTTCTTCCATCCTTTGATTAAACAATCCCTGAGAGGGGCTTCTAATATCAGACCTACCAGAAGGCCACCTACGCCAACCTGGGACCTGAATTATGTTTTGGAAAAACTAACCATGTGAGAGTGTTCAATCTCGCCGTTTGTTCTTACACCTGGGTTCGGAGCCAATCCTCGGCTCCGTGTCGGCCGCTTGGCAAGCTCTGCATCGAGAAGAAGCTCGAGACCAACCTAACTCCCACAATCCCCCTCTCCCTTTACCTCAGATCTAGTTTGCCGCTGCAACGTTCGCATCAGATTGATGAGCTCGGGCCCCCTCAAGCTAAGATTAATATTTTTTTCTTATATTCTTCTAAATTTTTTTCTAAAAAATTGACTAAGTGACTGTGTGTGTGTGTGTTAGTAGTGTTTCGAGGGTTTCTCTGTTCCGTATAAACTTTTGTTATATACTTTATTAGAGTTTTCCCTCGGGGCCTACCCCACCCTTTAACTTGGATTGACTACTGGATTGACTTTTTACAGGATTTGACAAAAAGTTTTCTGGATTAGACAAATTTACTGGACTAGACATAATATTGACTTTTTCACTGTTTGCTGTACCTAAATTTGTGACATGTCTGAGAAAGCTAAGTCTGGCTTTAAACGCTGCCAATGTGGGCAGAAGATGTCGGTGACTGATAATCATAGTTCCTGCGTCTACTGTCTTGGCCCTCTCCATCTGCAAGAAGACTGCTCAATATGTCATTCTTTCAGTGGAAGGGTCATGACAGATAGGCACAGGAAACTTATGGATAGGGGGCTTTTGAAGCCTGCTTTTCAAGAGGCTCTGGATGCATCAGACCAGACATCCAAATCCTCGAAGGAATCGAAGACGTCGGAGCCCAGGTCATCGGCTCCGAGCTCTTCAGTCAAAGTTCGATCGCCGGTTCCACAGACTTCGGGGCCGAGTGTTGAACTCTTGTCAGTTTCCGAGCCTCGAGTCTTGGAACCGGTGACGGAGCTCCCTCCCCCGGCACTGTTGAGGTCGGCTCCATCTTCGATTCCTTCGACGTGCTCTTCCAGGCCCCTCTCCGACACCGATGTAGACCGCGTGGTGCAGAAACTAATGGAGAATATGGCCTTATCCAAACTCATCTCTGTCTCCTCCCAGTTGGTGTCGAGACTCGAAGGCCTTCCCTTATCTCCACCTGTTCCTCCTCCGAGACCTATCCAGTCTTTGGAGCCGGAAGAGGTTGATCTGGTGATTGTGGAGCCCTCGGTGCCAGAACCGTCTTTTTCTCGGTTGGCTCCATTCACCTCGACTCCGTCGGAACCGGTACCGGAGTCTCTGAGCCGAAGATCCATCCTTGGATCCGGGACTGAGAGTCGGACCGATGTTTCGGTCCCGACCCTCCCTCTCGGGGCCTCGGCTCGGATAGACTCGGCTCCGTCCTCGGGGTCGATGCCTTCGGTGCCTGTCTCAGGAGTTCTTCCAATTTCCTCGGAACCGGGAGATACCTCGAGTCGGGACCCGGGGGCCTTCGACCTCATGAGGAAGGTGTTGTCTACTCAGACAACCACGTCAGCAGAAACAGCTTCTCCTTCCCATAAAGGACCGTTATCCTCCTCTGCACCCACGGCTACATCTAAGCGTCGAGCACCAGTGTCTCAGCCACCCCTGGAGGGTGCCCCCTCTTCCTCGGAGGCTTCTTCGGATGCCCCCCCCGAGGAAGTTCCGAGGAAAAGATTGTGTAAGAGGAGACACTTAGATTCTCCACAAGAATCATTGACATCGGACACTGACTTGGATGAGTCAGAAGGGTCCCCAAAGTCACCCTCAGAGGATGTCTCTTTTTCTGACATCCTGGAGATCCTAAAGCAGAGAGGTGATTGGCAATCCCTTCCCCCTTCTGAGGATGAGTCAGTCTTGCTGAAGGCATTCGGTGCTCGCCCTTTCTCCTCCTGGGTCACTCCGCCCTTCGATGAGTTGACGGAGCTGATTGCTCGAAGGGCGTGGGAGACACCTGACACGGTGGAGCCGGTCCCTAGAAAGCCTAACAAATACATTACTGCCCCCCAGGATAATGCTTATCTGACAAAGGGAGTGCCAGTGGACGCTATGGCGGTGGCAGCGGCCACGAAAAAGGAGATGTCTGAATCTTCCTCATCTGTCCATCCGCCTAACAGAGATTCTAGGACTATGGACAGGTATGGGAAGCGCATTTTTAGTTCAGCGGCTTTTTCTATGCGATCCCTGAACTATTTGACCCACTTTACACGGCTACAGAGGGATCTAATCAAAGAGTTGGGAGATACCCTCCAGGGTACTACAGATGCTGCTGTCTCGGAGAAGGTTACAGCACATCTCAATACCCTTACATCTATTGCAAACTCGTCCATGAGGCTGATCTCATATGCAGCCGAAGGATCGAGTAGGGCAGCAGCTTCAGCGATTGCTCTTCGTAGACAATCCTGGACGCGCTTATGTTCATTTGCGGAGGCCTTCAAGTCTTCCTTTACTACCGCCCCATTTGATGGTGCCACTCTCTTTGGCCCCAAAGTAAAGGAGACCCTTACCCGGTGTGAGCAAGAGGGAAAGACTCTGTCTGCTGTCGGAGTCTGTTTTTCCACCCCATCCAGACCGTACCCCAAAGGGCAACGTGGTGGAAAAATGTGGTTTCGAAAACCCCAAGGCTCTTTCCCAGGCACACAGGGTGATGCCCCCTCTAGAGGCAGAGGAGGGGGCAGAGGTGGAAGACGCCGCCCTGTCGGCAGGGGGGGTCCGCAAAACCAAGGTGACAGGGATACACCCCCTGGGAAACCTTTCCAGCACTCTTGAGAGGAGGCCCGGCTGTCCTGCTCTGGAGGCAGTCGGGGGTCGCTTAGCTTTATACCCTCAGGCCTGGCAAAGTATTACATCAGACAATTGGGTAAAAAGCGTTGTTACCAGAGGTTACAGAATACCCTTCCTATTGCCCCCACTTCCACGGGAAAGACTCCCAGATGTGCCGCCCCATCTGCGAGGCCCTGCAGCTATAGAAATTTCAAAGCTGCTAGAAAAAGAGTCATCCAACCAGTCCCAGCGGACCAAAGAGGATTCGGAACTTACTCAAGGTTCTTTTTAGTTCTAAAAAAGACAGGGGACTGGAGGCCAATTCTGGACCTGAGCAAACTCAATTCCTTCGTCAAGAAAGAAAAGTTCCGAATGGTCACGCTTCAATCGATCCTTCCATTTTTACAGAAGGACAACTGGATGTGCTCAATAGATCTGAAGGACGCATACTACCACATCAAAATGGCCAGAGCGTCCAGGGATCACTTGCGCTTCCGGCTGGGAGCCAGTCACTTTCAGTTTCGAGCCCTGCCCTTTGGTCTGACCTCAGCCCCCAGGGTTTTCACCAAATGCATGGCAGTGGTAGCGTCTCACTTGAGACGCCTGGGATTCCAGGTGTTTCCGTATCTGGACGACTGGCTCCTTTCTGCCACCACCCAGCGTCAACTGATTCAGGCCAGGGATTACACACTACAGCTTTGTGTTCAACTCGGAATTTCCATAAATTTCGAAAAATCCTTACTACAGCCATCACAGCATATCTTATTCATAGGAGCAGAATTGGATACGCGTTGTTTACTTCTAAGACTTCCTCCGGAAAGGATAGCCTCACTACAAAGCCACATATCCCTTCTTCTGTCATCCAGAAAATCTCCAGCAAAGCTGGTTCTGAAGGTTTTGGGTCTCATGGCAGCTTCTCTCATTGCGATACCCTTGGGAAGACTGCACATGAGAGTTCTACAATGGATACTGTTTGCACAATGGTCGTTCCAACAGCTACCTCTGACACACGAAATTCTAATCACAAACACATGCAAATCACACCTAGCCTGGTGGATCCGGGCTTGCAATCTTTCCAGCGGAAGACCGTTTGTGCTACCCGCACCGACAGCTACGGTGACCACGGACGCTTCCCTGATAGGGTGGGGGGGGCATCTTTCAGGGACAGACAGTCCAAGGCGAATGGACCAATTTAGAGTACAATCTGCACATCAATGTTCTAGAGTTGAGGGCAGTGTTTCTAGCGTTGCAACACTTTGCTCCCCTTCTTCCTCTAGGGACTATTGCAGTTCAGACGGACAACATGTCCGTAGTCTGGTACATAAACAAGGGGGAACCAGGTCTTATCAGCTATGCAGAGAGGCCATGAGAATCTGGCAATGGGCGGAGTCCACGGGTCGCTTTCTGATAGCAACGCACATCCCGGGGTCATCCAACGTCATAGCCGACAGGTTGAGCAGAGCAATCCTGTTGCCTCACGAGTGGTCCCTCAAACAGTCTGTTGCGAAGGAAATTTTTCGCAAATGGGGCCAGCCTTCCTGCGATCTTTTTGCGTCTCCAATGAACGCCAAATGCAGGAGCTATTTTGCCCTGTTACCCCCTCCAGGGGAAGTCCCCAGGGACGCTCTGGTTCACGATTGGCCCCCGGGTCTCCTTTACGCTTTTCCTCCCTTTCCCCTGATTGCAAAGTTTCTGCAGAAAGCCAACAACCTGCAAAGGACGATTATCCTCATTGCCCGATTCTGAATTCGTCAAATCTGGTTTCCTTTTCTTCTGGCACACCGCATGCGGGAACCCTGGATCCTGGACCCGGAGCCGGATCTACTGACCCACTCGTCAGGGGCTCCCCACCCCTCGCTACTTTCGCTCAGACTAGCAGCTTGGCTGCTCCGCTTCCCTACTTAGCCAGGTCTGATCTTCTTTCACCTGCAGTTCAGAATATACTAGTGGCTTCTCATAAAGCTTCCACTACAAAGACTTACACTAGTAAATGGAAGCGTTTTGTTCACTGGGCAAATACACAGCAATTGGACCCTGTTATAGCTCCTTTAAATAAAATTTTGGAGTTTTTAACCGAATTGTTCCACCAAGGAGCTTCTCCTGCCACTTTGAGAGTGCAATTGGCTGCCATTTCCAACTTTCATGTGGAAGAATGTGGGGCTCCTATTATGGCTCACAGACTTTGTAAGGCCTTTCTGAAAGGATCTTTCCATATTAGACCACCAGTTAGAGCTCCTACATCACCTTGGAACTTGAACCTTTTATTATCTAAATTGATGCTACCACCATTTGAACCAGCCTCTTCTTGTCCGTTGAAAATATTTGTCGTGGAAGACCCTCTTTTTGGTGGCAATTACATCGGCCAGACGGGTGTCAGAGCTTCAGGCTCTTTCTATTAAACATCCTTATTTGATCTTTCACTCTGATAGAGTATCTCTTCGCACTAATCCTTCCTTTCTCCCCAAAGTTTGCTCTGTTAGTAACATTAATCAATCCATTGAGCTCCCTACCTTTTTCAAAAACCACTCCAATAAGTTGGAATATATGTTACACAAGTTGGATGTTCATAGACAACTTAGATTTTACCTGGATAGAACAAAGAATCACAGGAAAACAGATCAACTTTTTGTAGCCTTTGCAGACAGCAGGAAAGGTATAGCAGTTACTAAACGAACCCTTTCCAAATGGCTAACTGATTGCATTATATTTGTTTATGCTACTTCGGAACAAACTTTACCTGTCAAACCCAAGGGGCACTCTACAAGATCGGTATCTACATCCCTGGCTCATGCAGCTCGCCTACCATTAGACACTATTTGTGCAGCTGCCACTTGGTCTAAACCACATACATTCATTTCTCATTACAAGGTAGACAGGGTTTCTAGGGACAGGGCAACCTTTGGTTCCACTGTGCTCAAGAACGTTCTCCTGTGAGTTCCTCAGGAACATGGAGCTAGGGACGCTACCCAGGTGTAAGAACGGCGAGATTGAACACTCTCACATTTAGAAGTTATGTCCTTACCATAACGTTCCATGTGGAGTGTTCATCTCGCCTTTGTTCTTACATTCCCACCCTCCCACCCTCAGGAAGAACGTCCAATTTGGTGTCTGGTTTGGTTTCTCCTGCTTCTGCCTTACGCAGTTGTTGTGTATATATGTATGTATATATATATATATATGTATGTATATATATATATATATATGTATAGGTTTCTCCAGTTATGTTGTGCTGGGCATGAATGTGTTATTCTCTGTTGACTTCTGGTTTGCTTGCAAACTAGATCTGAGGTAAAGGCAGAGGGGGATTGTGGGAGTTAGGTTGGTCTCGAGCTTCTTCTCGATGCAGAGCTTGCTAGCGGCCGACGGAGCCGAGGATCGGCTCCGAACCCAGGTGTAAGAACAAAGGCGAGATGAACACTCCACATGGAACGTTATGGTAAGGACATAACTTCTAATTACCGTCCTTCGAACTTGCTGCTTCAGCAGAACTGAAATACCTCTCCTGGATCACTGCTTTCCTACTAGCTATCACTCAGCAAAAAGGTCCTTCCCCATGAAAACATTTTTG
>NC_056732.1:713331316-713435906 GCF_019279795.1 Protopterus annectens | reverse complement strand
AAACCCGTTTTTACTGTTGTTTTTGATAAATTTGGAAAGCGCTCACTTTGTTGGTTTTTACTCTCAGTGTTTTAATAAATATTTATTGTGTTCGTACAGCAGCAGTTCTCAGTGATTTTCTTACTTTGTTGATAATTGGAAGCACTGGGATTAGGCTAAGCACTAGCTTTCTTCTTGGATTTTCTACTTTTGGCTTATTGTGCTATGCATGCTGCTTAGGGTAATACCGTAACCAATGGACTGAATACAATGTCAGCAGTAGGCAGTCGTGGTTTGGCTATGGATATTTTATGCACAGATAAACTGACAACGCAGCAGAATCCTCTGCTTAATTTAGGTTTCTCTGTTTTGAGGAACAATGGTGAAGAGCCGTTGAAACCGCTAGCGATGGACAAAACCTTTGAAGACTTGGCTCGTGACCTTAATTTTAAGGCCATGAGGCTACAACGACTACAATGGCAAGCCTACCACTTGGAGGCTTGTCTGGATTATGGTATTGTCCCGAGGGGCATGCGTGTTATGTGCATGCCAACACAAGGGGACAAGTATCCAGATTTATTAGCCAAGTGGCAGGCTATCAATATAAAAACAAGCTTTCAGTACATGGAGTTGTTGATAACATTTTTCTCTTCAGAAGTTGCAGATTTGAAATGTGAGGTATCCAATGCAAAGCAGAAGTTGACTGACAATTTCCGGGAACCACATCATAAGACCCGATTGGAGCAGATACATCAGGGTCTTCTGGATAATGATGATAAATTAAGAACTTTGAAAATGGGCAAATTAAGGCGAGACTATGAAGATTTTTCTCCCACAAATATAACCTTTAACAGCCAGGTCTTTCTGAAAGCACTGGGCCATATATTTGCTTATGTTCATGTTTTGCTATCCATACTTATGAGGAAGTGAAAGTGGCACTCAGAAATCTGTAGGAACAGCTATGTTGCCGCTAGCACACGTGATTGCCCTTACTCCATCACCTGAGGGGATTGAGCTAGTGGCACAGTGGTACATAGTTTATGCAAACTGCCATTTGTCTGAGACAGTTGTCCAGTTTTAACCACATGCTTCAAATTTTTACTTGCGGAGGAAGCATACAGCACATCTGAAAGAATAAGGGAGATTGTACAAGAGACTCAACAAATGTTAATGTGTAGTTTGCCTCGATTCATGCATTATAGATGCTCATCTCATTGCTGTATGTAGTGGTAGACAGCACCACAGTGATGTAATGCATTGACGAGCAGGAAATATCAGATGTTAAGTTGTCTATCTCGCCTTCGTTCTTCCTGTTTGGGTTCGGAGCCGATCCTCTGCTCCCACTCTGCCATCTTCAATAGCTCGAGAGCTGTTTACTGGCTCGAGGCTACCCCTTGTCCCATGATGCCTAGCGAAAGCTACCCAGATCTCGTTTGCCGCTTCAGCTACGAGGTGTGTCATTTCTGACTCAGGCTTGTATACTTTTGTATATTTATATAATTATATTTGTTTAAACTTCTTAAAACTAGTATACTTCCCCTTATAGTTTTATTCTCTGTGGGTGTTGTCTGTGTACGTCGCTTATTTCTGCAGTCCCTTTTTTTCTTAAGAACTCGTTTAAATTAGAGTCCCCCCCCCCCCCAATTAGGACAGCCGTTTAACTTATAGGCTCTCCTTCCCTTTTTACTGTATATAAAAAAAAATCTGTTGTGTTCGTTTAGAAGTGTAGAGATTTTTTGTCTGTCTGAATTGTGGTACTTGGATTGTGTGTAGTGGTAGAGTTATGTCCAAGGAAGTTTCTGGCTTCAAATAGTGTGACTCATGCCGTCAGAAAATGTCTGTTAGATGTGCACACTAGTTGCGTTTATTGTTTGGGTGCTGTTCACCTGCAGGACTCTTGTTCTATTTGCCACGCTTTTAGTCCAAGGGTCCTGCAGCAGCGCAAAAACAAATTAATCCTTCGGGTTTATTGAAGCCTCAGGATTCACTGGCAAAGAGATGTTAATCGTGTTTCACTGTTGCAGTCATTACACTTGGGTTATCCTGCTGGCAGGCTACCCGCAGTTGGCAGAGTTCCAAAATCTAGGTCCGGTGTCAGTTGCTGTCGCCTCTTCCCTGACGTCAATGCGCCAGAGGTATAAAAGATGCAACCAACGCCATTTTCTTCAGTCTTTCTTGCCACTCGGTGCCCGAAGCAAAAGCAGTTTGCAAGTGCCGGTCGGCCGACTCCTGAGATTTTCGAAATCGAGTTTCAGAACCGAAGTCTTCAATAAAGCTAAGTACCCCATTGGGGAAACTTTTTCTTGCTCCAGACCGATGTCAGTAAAAGTTAACAATTGTATTTCTTGTGGGAAGCAAATACCTCATAAGGACTTTCACTCTTCCTGTATTCCTTGCCTAGGCCCTGATGACTATGTTACTAGTTGTCGGTTTTGTGCTAGATTCAACAAACGCACTGTCTGTTTGATTTTGCTTTACATTACTTTGGCCAAAGGTTTAACTACATAATGCCGTCGGAACAACCAACCCGGCATTCATAAAAACCGCAAAGACAAGGGAAGGGACAGGCATCCGAGGTCCAAAACCGACTAAACCTATTCTAGGCCAATCGCCGGTTCTCAGTGAGGCGCTTTCGCAGCCCCTGACACCCGCTACCTCAGAGCCACAGGCCGTATCCGACTCCCACGTGGAGACACCTAGGCCTCTGGAAACTCAAGGTATTGGGCCTGCGGAAACTATTCCCTCAGATGGGTCCAGAGTCGCTGAGCAGGCATCGGCTTCTGAGGGTGTTTTCAGACCTTCACAGCTTACTATTACGTCCACTACAGCAGCCATAACGAAGTCAAAAACTCCATTAAAGACACGGAAACAAGTACAGCATTCTCCTGGACAGTCATCCATGCCAAAGAAACAGATGCTTAAAATGGCCGAAGACTTAAACTTGATCAGGGGTTCCCATCCCCTTCCTGATAAAAGGCCTAGGCAAAGATACTGACTATGATTACTCTGACCAGGTTTCTATTTCCTCTGATTCCTCCGTAGATCAGGGTTATTCTCTCCCTCCCTATGAGGACTCTGATGCAGAAGAATCTATACCTTCAGCCTCTCCACCTGAGGATTATTCTTTTGGGGAAACCCTGCACACCATGAGGTAGCATTTCCATTGGGAGAGCCAGGATTATTCAGAATCCAAGAAAAGGCTCAGAGACTTTCTTTTATTGCCTCAGCTCAGGCCCCTGGCTATCCCCCCTGTGCTTGATATTGTTGATTTTTCTGAATCCAGTCTGTCTCCTGATTCTTTACCCCCTGCACCCGTCAAGCCATACAGGTACTACAGGGTTCCTGACTCTCATAAATTTCTGTATAAAAACCCTGCTGCTGACCCAGGAACAATTTCTCAGGGTCCCAGAGGGGTTAAGGCTTCCACTGCTAAAAACCCTGTCCCCTCTGATAGGGATTCTAGAGCTCTGGATAGATGGGGGGAAAAAAGTTTACACTTCTGCTACTTTAGCTGTAATGGCTTTAAACTGCCAGTTTTACATGCTTAAATATCAACAGTACCTCATGTCTTTGTTAAAACAGAAAATGCTCACAAACTCAAAGTTCTGACAGTAAGGAAATGCAGGATTTATTGCATGCAGCTGAAAAAGTGGGAAAGCATACTCTGCAATGTGGTTTTGATTCATTAGAGGCTTCTTGTAGAGCCGCAGTTACAGGCTCTGTCATTTGAAGGCATGCTTGCTTGAAAGAACAAAGTTTACCTGAACGTGTTAAAGTAAAATTATTGGATGCTCCACTACAGCATGATACTTTGTTTGGTGTTAAGGCAGAAGAGGTGTTAAAGAAAATGGATGATAAAGCAAAATCAATGCAGACAGTAAAGGATTTCTTACAGGTTCAACCACCTAGGTTTAGCAGAAACTGGCCTTCAAAAAATTGGTCCTTTCCGGTGTCAGGCCACAAAGAGGCAGATACAGATGTCCAAGAGGCAGATCTCAGCCCCAAGGCTCCCACAGACATAAACAATGGGTGCTTCAGTCCCCAAAGGAGAAGACAAATCACAACCTTATAGGAAACAGTCCCAATGACTTTCCTCTACAAATGCCAAGCACTTACCTTTTGGCAGCACCCCTAGGGGGAACGCTAGCACTTGTCTCACAAAATTGGCACATAATCACCCAGGACAAATGGGTACTGAATGTTGTTTCTCAGGGTTACAGGTTCAAGTTTCACACCCTTCCAAAATCAAAAGTTATGGCGGACCTGCCACAAAACCAATGGGCAGAGGCACAAAAGTAAATTGCTGCTCTCATGGACATGGGAGCTATTCAAAGAGTACCACAAGAACAGGGACAAGGATTTTACTAAAGACTTTTCCTAGTACCCAGAAAGGACAAAGCCTGGAGACCAATACTGGACTTGTCAACCCTAAATACTTTCCTGGAAGTTCCAAAATTCAAAATGTTAACACTTCAGCAACTTCTACCTATGCTGGGCAAGAAGGCTTGGCTAGTTACTTTGGACCTCAAGGAGGCATACCTAACATGTCCCAATCGGACAGTCTTGCAGAAGATACCTCAGATTCATAACCGGCTCAATGCATTACCAATTCTCTGCATTGCCCTTTGGTTTATCTACTGCGCCCAGGGTCTTTACTAAATGCCTGGCACCAGTAATTGCATTTTGCAGACAGAGGATTTCAAATATATCCCTACTTGGACGACTGCCTTATTCAAGCAGAGAGCAAGGACATTCTTCTAAAACATCTGGCATTTGTAAAAAGATTACTTATTTGCCTAGAGTACACAGTAAACGAAAAGAAATCAAAACTAGTGCCCTCTCAAGAGATATAATATTCCTGGGTGCAAGCTTAAATACAACTACCCAGATGGCTTATCTCACGCCAGACAAGCAAAGGCAACTGACTCGTTACTTTCAAATGATGGCAACCAAGACCCAGTTCCCTGCAAGAAAAATTCTGCAGGCCCTGGGCTTCATGGCATCCTGCATTCTACTAATTCCATATGCAAGACTGCATATGAGGAAACTACAATGGTATCTAAAAAGTGTTTGGACTCAACATTGCCACAGCCTGGAAACGATAGTAACTTTAATTCCATGCCTACAGCAGGAGTTTCGATGGTGGTCCCGGGCCTGTCACCACAGCAAGGGACCGCCTTTCACCTTACCCACAGCCAGGCAGACAGTAACGGATGCATCGGATTATGCCTGGGGGGCACACATGGCAGGAAAATGCATTCAGGGCACGTGGCCCAAGGAACAAATGCATCTTCACATCAAAAAGAGATGCTAGCTGTACAGAATGCCCTGACAGCTTTCAAGGACCTACTACATCCAGGGCAACTATTACTAAAGACTGTACCACAGTTATGTGGTACATAAGCAAGGGGGCACCCATTCCTACCCCCTCTGCAGGCAAGCCATGACTTTGTGGAACACAGCACTGACCTTTCAGTACATCTGCAGGCACAATTCCTGCAGAAATCTCATGGATCCTCACGAATGAAAACTAAATCCACTGGTCTTCAGCATGGTAACAAGGAAATGGGGACGCCCAGACATATTTCTTTTTGCCTCCCCTCATAACTGCCAACTACAGAAATTCTGCACAAGAACCTGTCACTCAAGCATGGAAAGTGGATGCTCTACCTTCCCTCCACTGCCTCTTCCCAATGTGCTCCTAAAAGTCAGACAAGAGAGGCCAAAAATGATCCTGATTGCCCCAGACTTTCCACGCCAGCACTGGTACCCAATCCTAAAGAGCTTGTCTCAAGGCCCAGCCTGGCCTTTACCTCAAATTCCTCATCTTCTGACTCAAAACAATCAAATTCTGCACAGTCAACTCAGAACGTTAAATATGGCTGCATGGCAGATGATATAGCCACTCAGACCACACCTCTCTCTAAAGCTGTTATGGATGTCATTTTAGAAGCCAGGAAGCCCAGCACTAGGAAGTCTTATGCAGAAAAATGGAAGAGATTCTGTGCTTGGAACCAGGCACAAGGGCTCGAACCACTTGCTCCAAATATACCTCAGATTTTACAATACCTAACTGAGATGCTGGACAAAGGCCTATCCTTCTCATCTATTAAGATCCATGCCTCTGCCATTTCAGCTCATTACAATACGGAACCTCCTATTTTTTCACACCCACTACTAAAACAGTACCTCAGAGGGGCAAAAAACGTAAGACCCCCCCCCAAGGAGAGCTCCAATTCCTACTTGGGACCTCAATTTGGTTTTAGAAAAGCTCACACTGCCTCCTTTTGAGCCAGCCAACATAGCTGATATAAAATTCTTATGGAAAACTGCTCTGCTCCTAGCAATAACTTCAGCAAGAAGAGTCTCAGAGTTACAGGCATTAATGGCAGTGGAACCTTTCATCATTTTTCACCAGGACAGGGTCTCTCTAAGGACAAACCCAACATTTATGCCAAAGATGGTTTCTAGTTTGGCTCTTAACCAAACCATTCATTTGCCAACTTTCTATCCAAATCCCCAGAATAAAGGGGAGAGACTTCTGCACGCTTTGGACATACACAGACAGCTACGATTCTACTTGGACAAAACAAAAGCTTTCAGAAAAACTGAGCAACTGTTTGTTGCTTATGCTGCAGGATCACAAGGAAAGCCCATCTCAAAGCAGACTATTTCGAAATTGATAGGACACTGCATTCATTTCTGCTATTCACAACATGGCAAGCCAGTGCCTAAGGGCATTAAGCCACATTCAACCAGAGCAGCAACCACTTCAGCAGCCTTCCTCAGAGTACCACCAACCAAAGACATTTTAGAGGCTGCAACCTGGAGTTCAGTGCACACTTTCACCAAGCACTACCACTTACCACTCTACTCTAAATCCAGAGCAGGCTTTGCCACTGCAGTTCTTCAGGGCCTGGTAGCCTCTCCTAATCCTGTTTAGGCCCAGCCACCCAACCTCAGCTTTGGGATTCAACCCAAGTATAATGACTGCAACAGTGAAACACGAACATAGTACAGTTTTGTACGTACCATAAATGTAGAGGTTCGAGTGTATTCACTGTTGCAGTCCAGGTATCCCACCCACCATCCCCCTTTTCATTGCTGTGACTTTTCTGTACTTCTCAACTGTATACAACCTATGTGGTGTATTTGCTTGTAGATGAAGGAATGTTTATTTTAGTACATGCATGCTTTTTGGCATTGTTTTTTTCAGCCTTCCTGTTTGGGGCACCTGACATCTGGGGCAAGAAAAACTGAAGAAAATGGCGTCTGTTGCATCTTTTATACCCCTGACGCACTGACATCAGGGAAGAGGCGACAGCAACCGACGCCGGACCTAGACTTTGGAACTCTGGCCAACTGCGTGTAGCCTGCAACAGTGAATCTACATTTATGGTAGGTACACAACTGTACTTTCTCAGCCAGTGAACTCTGCTAAATCTCTCACAGTCGGCTCCACCTTCAGAGCAGACTCCTGTACTGGAACAACCGAGTATGTCTGTTCTGGCTGGCACCAAGACAACTCCTCCATTGGCTCCATCAGATGTTTCAGAGCCGTCACAGAGCCATAAAAAAATGAGGTCCCCTTCTTTTAGTCCATCTGCTTTGCGCCTCTGTCACCATTATTACAAAGTCGCCACCATTCTTCATACTCCTCTCGATCCTCTAGGCTTTCTGATCATGATGTGGCGAGAGTAGTAAGCAGGTTGCTTAAGTCACGGGCACTAGCTAAAATACTATCCAACCCACCTCAACAGGTATCTGCTCCAACCGCCTCTATTTCCATTCCTCCTCTAACTCCATTGAGTTCGGAGCCAGAGTTTGTTGATGTGCGGGTAGTGGAACCGTCGGCTCTGATCACCATCTCTCCTTCGGCTCCAATTACCTCGATTGTTCTATCGAGGAATCTGGATGCCAGGGCTCTCTTGGTTCCAAGGGGGCGAGTGTCATCGGGCCCTTGTCTGACCCCGTTCTCCCCTTGAAGCTTCGGTGCAGGTGAGCTCGGCTCCAACATCGGCCACGGAACCGTCGCCCTCGGCGCGGCAAAAGATTCGTATTTCTAAGGAACTGGAGCTTTCTCTGCCTCGAGGTCCGGGTGCCTTCGAGGTCATGCGGAGTGTGCTGTCCCCCGAAACAGCTCCACTACCGGCTCCGTCCCCCATAGTGTCTGTGCCAACCACTGCTCCTCCTCCAGACCCCAACCGTAGGGAACAGATGCCCCAGGACACCCCATTGTGTGTTCCCTCTTCTTCCGAGGCCTCCCCTGATCACTCAGAGGAGCCCCCTAGGAAGAAGTGCAAGAGGAAGCACATTGACTCCCCTGAGTCTGTCACTTCAGATACAGACTTAGATGAGTCGGAAGGGTCCCTTAGGTCCCCCTGTGAAGATTTTTCCTTTTCGGACATCGTTGAAATGCTTAGGCAGAGGGGGAATTGGACTTCCTTAGCCCCTACCGAGGATGAGCCTGTATGCCTGGACACATTCAGTTCCCGACCTTCCACCTCCTGGGTTTCTCCTCCTTTCGACCCACTCATGTCTGTGGTGGCTCGAAAGGCTTGGTCAGCTCCAGACACTGTGGAACCAACTCCGAGGAGACCTAACAAGTTTATTACAGCCCCCCAGGATAAGCAATTCTTTTCCAGAGGTGTGCCCATTGATGCCATGGTAGTAGCAGCAGCGACCAAGAACGAGTTGGCAGAAACCTCTTCATCTGTTCATCCCCCTAACAGAGTCTCTGGTGATGGACAGATACGGAAAGTGAATGTTTGCTTCAGCAACCTCCTTGATGAGGTCCCTGAACTATGTCATTTAACTTGTCTTCAAAGGGATCTCCTGAAAGAGCTTGGAGATTCCCTTCAAGATCCTACAGCTGAGGGAGTACAAGCCAAAGTAGCCTCCCAGCTGGTGACTCAGCTCCATAGTCATCTCCTCTATGAGGCTGATTTCCTATGCAGCTGATGGAGCGAGCAGAGCCACTGGCACAGGTGTGGCCCTCGGGCGACATGCTTGGCTGCGGCTGTGTCAGTTTGCGGAACCCTTTCAAGTGTCCTTCACCAATACTCCCTTTGGCTCCTTTCTCTTTGGGCCTCAGGTGAAAGACACGTTGACAAGATGTGAGCAAGAAGGCAAGACTATCTGCCGTGGGAGTCCGTTTTTCCACTCCCTCTAGACCTTACCCCAAGTGTCAGAAGAGTGGGAAGATGTGGTTCCGGAAATCCCAGGGATCCTTGCCTAACACACGTGGTGATGTTTCCTCCAGAGGCAGAGGGGGAAACAACAATAACAGACGCCGCCCTCGTGGCAGAGGGTGTCCGCAGAACCAGGGTGACAGAGAATCCTTCTCTGGCAAGCCCTTCCAGCATCCCTGAAGGGTTGCCCAGCAGCTCACCTCTGGAGGCAGTCTGGGGAAGACTTTCGCTGCACCCAAAAGCCTGGCAAAATTTAACAAGAGACAGATGGGTACTATCCATTATATCCAGAAGTTACAAAATTCCCTTCCATCAATCCCCCTTACAGTCAAAAAAGGCCCTTCCAGATGTTCCACCCAATCTGAGGGAGCAAGCAGTCATAGAAGTTTCAAAACTATTAGAAAAAAAAGCCATTCAGGAATTCCCTGCCAACCAGCACGGATCCGGAACTTACTCAAGATTCTTTTTGGTACCAAAAAAGACAGAAGACTGGAGACCGATTCTGGATCTCAGCAGACTAAACAAATCTGTACAAAGAGAAAAGTTTCGGATGGTCACGCTGCAGTCCATTCTACCCTTTCTGGGTCAGGAGAATTAGATGTTATTGATAGATCTTCAGGACGCGTACTACCATATCAAGATGGACAGACGCTCTAGGAGATTTCTTCGCTTCCGGGTAGGGGCCAGTCATTACCAGTTCAGAGCTCTGCCCTTTGTTCTCACCTCAGCCCCCAGGGTGTTCAAGTTTATGGCAGTAGTCACGGCTCACCTGAGGCGTCAAGTATTCCAGGTGTTTCCATGTCTAGACTGGCTCCTCACTGCTACCACCAGGCATCAACTCTTACAAGTGCGGGATTATACACTCAAATCATGCACTCAAGGCATCGCAATAAATTTAGAAAAATCTGCCTTGTTACCCTGTCAGTCTATCATTTACATAGGAGCAGAATTGAACACAAGGGAAATGTTTGCAAGATTACCACTGGAAAGAGTTTCCACAATTCGTCAACAAGTGTTAATCCTAATGCAGAGCAAAAGGATTCAAGTCAGATATGTCCTTCAAGCTCTGGGCTCCATGGCAGCTGCCATTCTTCTAGTTCCATTAGCGTGTCTCCACATGAGATTTCTTCAGTGGCTTCTTTTCACGCAGTGGTCCTTTCAGGAGCTTCCCATGTCTCATGATCCTGATTACAGAAACATGCAAAAGCCACCTGTCTTGGTGGATGGACTCCCCACTAGTGTCTCAGGGCAGACCTTTCATACAGCTTCCACTGGTAGCCACAGTGACCACAGACACCTCCCTGATATGGTGGGGGTGGCATTATCTGGGCAGGACACTCCAAGGCACTTGGCAACCTCACGAGTACCATCTGCACATCAATGTCCTAGAAATGAGAGCCATGCTTCTGGTGTTGCAAGCCCTTCAAGACTCTCTTCCTTCTTGGGACCATTGCAATTCAAACAGACATGTCACTGGTGCCGTACATCAACGAACAGGGCGGAATCCGGTCCTACCCCCTGTTTCGAGAGGCACTCAGACTGTGACAATGGGCGATTTCCTCCCAAAGTTTTCTGATTGCGACGCACATCCCTGGGAGAGCCAACGTCATAGCGGACAGGCTCAGCAGAGCTTTTCTCATGCATTACGAGTGGTCTCTGAATCAGGAAGTTGTGGATCTTATCTTCCGCAAATGGGGACAGCTTTGCTGCAATCTGATGTTCATTGTGTTACCCTGCTGCAGTCATCACACTAGGGTTATCCTGCTGTCAGGCGGTCCCGCAGTCGGCCCGAATTCTAAAGTCTTGGTCCGGCGTCGGTTGCTGTCACTTCCTCCCTGACGGCAGAGCGCCAAGGGGTATATCAGAGGCATCAGATGCCATTTTCTCCAGTCTTTCTTGCCGCGCGGTGCCCGAAGCAGTTCGCAAGTGCCCATTGGTCGACACGAGATTTTCGAATCGCGTTTCTGTCCGAAGTCTTACAATTTAAGTACCCTTTTGGGGAACCTTTTCTTGCCTCAGTCCGATGTCAGAAAAAGTTAACAATTGCATTTCTTGTGGGAAGCAAATACCTCATACGGACTTTAATTCTTTTTGTATACCTTGCCTAGGCCCAGACCACGACGTCACTGGTTGTCGGTTTTGTGCTATGTTCAATAAGCGAACTATAAAGCGACTCTTTGATTTCACACAACACTACTTCGGTAGAAAATTTAATTACTCTATGCGGAGCAACTGACTACCGGCATGCATAAAAAACGCAAAGATAAAGACAGGTAGCCTAGATCCAAGCCAGACTCCGAGGCCTCGGCTGGGCCGGTCGCCGGTTCTCCTGTTTTCAGTGAGGTGCCTACGCAGCCCCTGGCTACTGCTGAATTGGATCCCCAGACCGCTTCGGATCCCTCAGCAGAGAGTTCTAGGCCGCGCAGCCATTTTCTTTAGGCTTTACCGACGACATTACAGTAGGAGAAGCCGGTGCTGTAGAAACACCTTCGGTTTCTGAAGGTGTCTTCAGACAAACTACTCTCACCATTAAATCTTATGCTAAGCTTAAGACTCCTCTAAACCCAAAAAAGCCTACACTTCAGTCTCCAGGTCAAGGCCCTATGCCTAAGAAATAGATGCTTAAAATGGCTGAAGATTTGACCCCCCCCCCCCCCCCCGACAAAAGGCCTAGACAAGAGGAGGATTATGCCTCCTCTGATCAAGTGTTTCCTCAGGCTCCTCTGAGGAACAGGATTACTCCTTTCCCCCTTATGAAGATTCTGATGCTGAAGACTCCATTCCCTCAGCTTCTCCCCCTGAAGATTATTCTTTTGGGGAAACCTTACATACCATGAGGGAACATTTCCACTGGGAAGGTCAGGACTACTCCGACTCAAAGAAAAGGCTCCGAGAGTTTCTTTTACTCCCCCAGCACAGACCACTTGCTATCCCCCCAGTTTTGGACATTGTGGATGGTTTTCTTAGAATGTAGTCTAAATCCAGATTCACTGCCTCCTGCTCCAGCCAAACCAGATTGATACTATAGAGTGCCTGACTCGCACAAATTCCTATACAAAAGCCCTGTTGCTGATCCAGAGACCATCTCCCAGGGTCCCAAAGGGGCTAAGGCTTCTATGGCTAAAAATCCTGTACCCTCTGAAATGGACTCCAGAGCACTAGATAGGTGGGGGAAAAAGGTTTACACCTCAGCTACTCAAGCTATGAGAGCACTAAATTGTCAATTTCACATGCTTAAATACCAGCAATTCCTAATGTCTCAAATGAAACAAAAGATGGGCACGCACCCTCAACAGTCTGAACTCAAGGAAAGGCAAGATCTGTTGCATGCAGCTGAACGGGTGGGCAAACATACTTTACAGTGTGGTTTTGATGCCTTGGAAGCTTCCTCTAGAGCAGCTGTTACTGGGTCTGTTATACGTAGTCATGCTTGGTTAAAGGAACAATCTCTGCCTGATCATGTTAAAGCAAAGTTACTGGATGCACCCTTACAGCAGGATGTCTTATTTGGGGTTAAAGCAGAGGAGATTTTAAAGAAAATGGAGGATAAGGCAAAATCTATGCAGACGGTCAAAGATTTCTTACAGGTACAGCCCCCACGGTTCAGCAGAAATTGGCCAACAAAAAATTGGTCCTTTCCAGCTTCTGACCGACCACAGAGGGGTAAATACAGGCGCTTAAGGGGTAGAGGACAAGCACAAATCCCTTACAAACCTGGCCAATGGGGCACTGCAACGCAGAGGGAGGAGAAGACAGGTCCCATACTACTAGAAGGCAAGCACAATGACTTAAACCTCAAACTGCCGAGCAAAACTCTCTTGGCAGCTCCCTTGGGAGGAAAATTAGCACTTTTTGCAGACAACTGGCGCATCGTCACAAAGGACAAATGGGTCCTAGACATGATCTCACACGGATACAGATTCCATTTCCACACCTTGCCAAGGATAAAAGGAATGCCAAACCTGCCACAATCAATGGGCAGAGGCACAAAAACAAATTACAGCTCTCATGGACATGAGAGCCATTCAGCTGGTACCTACACAGGAACAAGGCCAAGGATTTTACTCAAGGCCCTTTCTAGTCCCCAGAAAGGACAATGCTTGGAGACCCATTCTGGACCTTTCAATTTTAAACACCTTCTTGCAAGTACCCAAATTCAAGATGCTAACACTACAGCAGCAGCTTCCCATGTTGGGCAAGAAAGCTTGGCTAGTAACGTTGGGCCTCAAGGAGGCATACCTGCATGTCCCTATCAGACAAAATTGCAGAAGATACCTCCGTTTCATTGCAGGTTCAACCCATTACCAAATGTCCTTCAAGGATACATCTGCAGTCCTTACATATGGGTTGTCCTGCCTCAAGCAGCCCTTCGGTCGGCCGGATTCCAAAGTCTGGGTCCGGCATCGGCTGATGTCGCCCTTTTCCCGACATCATAGCGCCTGAGGTATAAAAGCGTCAGCCGACGCCATGTTCCCCAGTCTTTTTTGCCGCGAGGTGCCCGAAGCAGAAGCAGTTCGCAAGTTCCGGTTGGCCAGCTCCTTTGATTTCAGCTACCAAAGACTTCGAAAAAGCTAAGTACCCGTTGGGGACTCTTTCTTGCCTCGGCCGATGTCAGATCAAACGGTTAAAGTTAATAATTGTTTATCTTGTGGGAAACAAATACCTCATAAGGATTTCCACTCTTACTGCTTACCCTGCCTAGGGCCAGACCACGACGTCTCGGCCTGTTCTGCCTGTGCTTCCTTCAATAAACGCACTCTTAGGCGTCTGGCAGAGTTTGCAGAGGAATTTTTTGGGGACAATTTTTGTTATATCATGCCGTCTGAGCTTCCGACAGCACATTTACCCAAAAACCGAAAGGATAAGGACCGTCGTACGTGGTCCGCGGTTTCGACCGACTCCACACCTAGGCCTACCGCGAGTGTATCGGTCTCTTCTGAAGCCGAATCTTTACCGCTTCAGACAGACGACACCGCACTACCGGTAACTTCAGTACCGGAGGCCATCCCTGAGTCGGTCATAGAATTTCCGTCAGAAACCGGTGCTCAGGAGATATCCGACGCCATTTCTGTTGATAAATCTACCCCAGCACGTGGGGCAGCCAGGCCTCCTGTATCCATGTCCATTAAGGCCTTTACACTGGCTAAAGCTGCTAAACAGCCAAAAACTCTCCCTCCCAAGTCTATTCCTCAGGAATCCACTACCAGTTAACAAATCTTAACCTTGGCTGAGGACCTTATTTCCTTAATCAGGGGCTCTCAGCCACTTCCAGACAGGGGCTCTCAACCTCCTTCAGGCAAAAGGCCCAGGGTTGAGCAGACAGATCCCCAGTCTTCTGATGAGGCCTCAGATGATTCTGTCCTTTCGGACTACCAGGAGGAGGCTCTTCCGGCCTACGAGGATTCTGATGCAGAGGAATCTATTCCCTCGGCCTCCCCTCCCGAAGAGTTTTCCTTTGGGGAGACCCTTCACTCCATGAGAGAGCATTTCAAATGGCAAGGTCAGGAATTCTCTGATTCCAGAAAGAGGTTAAGGACCTTCTTGCATTTACCTCAGCATAAGCCTTTGGCTATCCCTCCTGTTTTGAATGTTATAGAAGATGTGTACTCTGAGTCTAGTATTTCCCCTGACTCCCTTCCTCCGGCCCCTGTCAAACCTGACAGATACTACAGGGTCCCGGACTCACATCTATACCTTTACAAGGGACACTCTGCTGACCCAGAAACTATTTCCCAGGGCCCTAAAGGGGTTACAACTACCACTGCCAAGAATCCACTTCCTTCTGAAAAGGAATCCAGGGCTTTAGAGAGATGGGGTAAAAAAGTGCATACTACTTCCACTCTTTATATGAGAGCTTTAAATTGTCAATTCCATATGATACAGTATCAAGAGTATCTGTTAGATGAATTGCATAAAAAACTATCCTCACCTGAACCCCTAGACCGCAAGGCCCTTCAGGATCTGGTGCATAACTCTCAACAGGTTAGCAACCATTTCTTACAGTGTGGTTATGGTGCATTGGAAGCTTCATGTAGGTCAGCAATGACAGGTGCAGTCATACGTAGACATGCTTGGCTGAAGGAACAAACACTGCCAGATCATGTTAAAGCAAAGCTTCTTGGATGCACCACTGGAAAAACAAAAGTTATTCGGTTCCACGGCTCAAGAGGTCTTAAAGAAATTTGAAGAAAAGGCTAAATCAATTCAAACAGTCAAAGATTTTCTCCAGGTCCAACCACCAAGATTCAGCAGAAATTGGCCTTCTAAGAATTGGTCCTTTCCGGACACAGATTTCAGAGAGGGAAAAGCAGGTGTGGCAGAGGTAGAGGGCAAGCTCGAGGCCCCTACAGAGGACGTCAGTGGCAACCTCCTACACAGAGAGGTAGTGCAGGACCTACTCCTACTGCAGAAGGACAAACTCAATGACTTGATTTTGACTCCGCCAACCAGGGCTCAATTGGAAGCACCTTTGGGTGGAAAGCTATCTTTATTCTCAGAAAATTGGCACAATATTACAAAGGACAAATGGATACTGCAAATAATAGACAAAGGATACAGATTCTATTTTCATACATTACCAAAAAGACAAGGCATGCCAAACCTGCCACCAAATCAAAGGGCAGAGGCTTTCAAGCAGATTTCCAAACTACGACAAATGAAGGCAATAGAAAAGGTCCCTTTCACAGAACAAGGCCAAGGATTTTATTCCAGACTATTCCTTGTTCCAAGAAAAGAAAAGCAATGGAGGCCTATTCTAGACTTGTCCGCACTGAATACTTATCTCATCGTGCCAAAATTCAAAATGCTGACCTTACAGCAGCTCCTTCCCATGCTGGGCAAGGGGTCCTGGCTGGTAACTCTAGACCTCAAGGAGGCATACCTGCATGTCCCTATCAGACAGTTGCAGAAGACACCTCAAATTTCTTGCAGGTTCAGAGCATTATCAATTCTCAGCATTGCCCTTTGGCTTATCTACTGCGCCCAGAGTATTCACGAAATGCCTGACATCAGTAATTGCACATTGCAGACTTCAGGGGATTCAAATATACCCATACCTGGACGACTGCCTTATACAAGCGGACAGCCAACAAACATTGTTAAAACACTTGAGCTATGCCATCCGCCTACTACAGGCCTTGGGATACACAGTCAACTTTCAGAAATCAAGACTTGTTCCATCCCAAAGAATAATTTTTCTGGGTGCAAAGCTGGATACAAATACCCAAATGGCTTTTCTCACAAAAGAAAAACAAGAACAATTACCGGATTACTTCAAAAATCTGACAAGACAAACCCAGCTGACTGCAAGGAAAATCCTGCAGGCCCTGGGCTTCATGGCATCTTGCATTCTGCTGATTCCACAAGCAAGGCTGCATATGAGGGAACTGCAATGGTACCTAAGGAGTCTATGGTCTCAACACAGTCACAGCCTAGAAGCCTTGATCCCCCTCATTCCATTGCCTTCAAAAGGAATTTCTCTGGTGGGCACAAGCAAGTCAGTCAAACATGGGCCTACCTTTTAGCAAGCCTCATATCAGCCAAACCATTACAACGGACGCCTCAGACCATGGATGGGGAGCGCACATGAAGGGCAGATGTATTCAGGAGCAGTGGACTCAAAAGGAATTGTGCCTGCACATCAACCAAAAGGAAATGCTGGCAGTGATACATTCAATCGAGGCCTTCAAACATTTCCTGCATCAAGGTCACCTGCTAATAGACAGACAATACCACAGTTATGTGGTACATAAGCAAGGAGGTACCCATTCCTACCCTTTTTGCAGGCTGGCAATGAATCTTTGGGAACTTTCTCTAAAACTCTATATACAACTGCATTCCCAGTTCGTACCAGGAAAAGAAAATGTACTGGCGGACAGCCTAAGCAGAAACACCATGGATCCACACGAATGGATGTTGCATCCACACATTTTTCTTCAGATATCAAAATCTTGGGGAAGGCTGGACATGGATCTTTTTGCCTCCCCCCCCCCACAACCATCACCTGAAGAAATTCTGCACAAGGACATACCATGCTCAAGCATGGAAGGTGGACGCCCTATCCTTCAGCTGGAATCCCCAACAGTATATGCATTCCCACCTCTTCCATTAATGAACAAGGTCTTACTGAAGATCAGGACCGAACAACCAAAAGTGATGCTGATAGCCCCGGACTGGCTAAGACAACACTGGTACCCACTGTTAAAGAGCATGACAAGCACGAACCCGTGGCCCCTACCACAATGGCCACTTCTTCTGACACAGCACAACTACAAAACTCTGCACTCCAGCCTGTAAACCTTGCAACTGACAGCCTGGAAAATACCTTGACTCCTCACCAGGATAAACTATCCAAGAGGGTAAAGGATATCATCATGGAAGCTCGGCGGCCTTCCACAAGAAAGGCATATTCAGCAAAATGGAAAAGATTTCGAACCTGGAGCACCGCACAGGGTCAGGATCCAACAGTGATGAGCATCCCACATATCCCTGAATACTTGGCTGAAATGCTCCATAATGGCCTTTCTTACTCATCCATAAAAATTCATGCTTCAGCTATTTCAGCAGAGTACAACACTGATCCACCTGTATTTTCTCATCCTCTGCTAAGGCAGTTTCTAAGAGGGTTAAAAAACATCAACCCTCCAAGGACTCCACCAGTGCCTACCTGGGACCTTAACTTCATGTTGGAAAAATTAACGTTACCCCCATTTGAACCAGCAGCATCTTCAGAACTAAAATTCCTGTCTTGGAAGACTGTCTTCCTTCTGGCCATAACCTCAGCAAGAAGAGTATCTGAGTTACAGGCCCTCATGGCAGTACAACCATTTCTCATTTTCCATAAGGACAGAGTCTCTTTGAGAACCAATCCTTCATTCATGCCAAAGGTGGTATCCAGGGTCTCACTGAACCAAGCTATCCACCTGCCTACTTTCTTTCCAAATCCACAAAATAAAGGGGAGAAACTTCTGCATACCCTGGACATTCACAGACAGTTACGTTACTACTTGGACAGAACTAAGGCTTACAGGAAAACTGACCAACTGTTTGTAGCATACGCTGCTGGTGTACAAGGAAGAGCAATTTCCAAACAAACAGTTTCAAAATGGATAGGAAATTGCATTCGATTCTGTTACTCTCTTCATGGAAAAGCTGTGCCAGCTACCATCAGACCTCATTCCACCAGAGCAACAGCCACCTCCACAGCCTTCTTAAGAGGGGTGGCTACAAAGGACATTTTAGAAGCTGCTACATGGAGCTCTGTGCATACATTTTCCAAGCATTACAATCTGCCTTTATATTCCAGATCCAGAGCAGGCTTTGCTACGGCAGTCCTGCAGGGCATGTTAGCTACACCATCCTTTTCTTAGGTCCTACCACCCCCATCTTGGCTATGGTATTCTACCCATATGTAAGGACTGCAGATGCATCCTTGAAGGACATAGTACAGTTTTGTATCTACCATAAATGTAGATGTCCGATAGGTATGCATCTGCAGTCAGGTTTACCCTCCCTCCTTCCCCTCTGTGGTATTCTTTGGGTACCTATCCCTCTTCTTTATCTAGCTGGGGTTATCTTTTATGGTGTATTTGTTATTTATTGGTTTGCATGATTGAAATTTATTCTTTTCTCCAAAATTTAGCCTTCTTTAGAGGGCACCTGGCATCTGGGGCAAGAAAAACTGAGGAACATGGCGTCGGCTGACACTTTTATACCCCAGGCGCTATGACGTCGGGAAAAGGGCGACATCAGCCGACGCCGGACCCAGACTTTGGAATCCGGCCGACCGAAAGGCTGCCTGAGGAAGGACAACCCATATGTAAGGACTGCAGATGCATACCTATCGGACATCTACATTTATGGTAGGTACAAAACTGTACTTTCTCTGCACTGCCCTTTGGCTTATCTACTGCGCCCAGGGTCTTCACAAAATGCCTGGCACCTGTAATTGCATACTGCAGACAGAGGAGTTCAAATATACCCATACCTGGACAACTGTCTCATCCAAGCAGAAAGCAAGGACATTCTCTTATAACACCTGGCTTTTGTAAAACATCTTCTGCGTTGCCTAGGGTACACAGTAAATGAAAAGAAATCAACTAGTGCCTTCACAAAATGACATTCCTGGGTGCTAGCTTGAATGCAACGGCCCAGATGGCTTATCTGACGCCAGACAACTACAGTTAACTCAGTACTTCAGAACAATGGCAACAAAGACCCAACTCCCTGTAAGAAAAATTCTGCAGGCCGTGGGCTTCATGGCATCTTGCATACTACTAATACCATTTGCAAAACTGCATATGAGGAAATTACAATGGTACCTAAAAAGTGTATGGACTCAACACAGCCACAGCTTGGAAACAATGATACCTCTCATTCCCTGCCTTCAACAGGAGTTTCTATGGTGGACACAGGCATGTCACCTCAACAAGGGTCAGCCTTTCACCCTACCCCCCAGCCAAGCAAACTATGACAACAGATGCATCAGACTATGCCTGGGGGGCACACAAGGCATATGGACTTCAGATCAAAGGAATCTGCACATCAATCAAAAAGAAAAGCTAGCTGTACAAAATGCTCTGACAGCCTTCAAGGACCTCTTGCATCCAGGACAGCTTATCATAAGGACAGACAACACCACAGTAATGTGGTACATAAACAAACAAGGGGGTACACACTCCTACCCTCTTATGCAGGCAAGCAATGACCTTGTGGAACACAGCACTGGCTTACCAAGTTCAATTACAAGCTCAATTCCTGCCAGGAAAAAAGAACACATTGGCAGACTACCTAAGCAGAAACATCATGGATCCCCACGAGTGGAAACTGGATACATAAGTATTTGCAATGATAGCTCAAAAATGGGGGCTCCCAGACAGACCTGTTTGCCAGCCCTCAAAACTATCAGCTAACAAAATTTTGCACAAGGACTTTTCACCATCAAGCTTGGAAAGTGGATGCACTCTCCTTCAGTTGGAAAATGCTAACAGTATATGCCTTTCCTCCATTACTCCTTCTCACAAAGGTGCTACTGAAAATCAGGATGGAGAGACCCCGAATGATACTCATTGCCCCAGACTGGCCACGCCAGCACTGGTACACACTATTAAGGAATATGGCCCAGGGCCCACCAGGGATTCTACCACAAATTACCCACCTGCTCACACAGCAAAACAATCAGATTCTACACAGCCAGCTCAAAACCTTAAACTTGGCTGCATGGCAAATCACCTAAGCAACCAGCCAGCTCTCCTCTCACAAGCTGTTATGGATGTTATTCTGGAGGCCAGGAGGCCCAGCACCAGGAAGGCCTACTCAGACAAATGGAAAAAGTTTTGCGCCTGGAACCAAGCTAAAGGCCAAAATACCCTTCAGCCTGACATACCTCAGATTCTGCAATATTTAACTGAGATGTTACACAAAGGGCTTTTTTTTCATCTATTAAAATCCACGCCTCAGCTATTTCTGCTCACTACAACTTGGATCCTCCCTTATTTTCACATCCACTCCTAAGGCAGTTTCTCAGAGGGGCCAAAAACATTAGGCCTCCCAGGAGAGCACCAACACCTACTTGGGACCTCAACTTTGTTCTGGAAAAACTCACACTACCTCCTTTTGAGCCAGCTTTCTCTGCTGACTTAAAGTTTATATCATGGAAGACTGCCCTGCTGCTAGCAATTACTTCAGCAAGAAGAGTTTCAGAACTTCAGGCACTAATGGCAGTAGAGCCTTTCCTCATTTTTTATCAAGACATAGTTTCTCTACGAACTAACCCCTCTTTTATGTCTAAGGTGGTATCCAGTGTGGCTGTAAATCAAACCATCTATTTACCCACCTTTCCAAATCCACAGAACAAAGGAGAAAGACTCATGCATTTCTTGGACATTCACAGGCAGCTACGTTACTACTTGGATAAAACTAAGGTTTTCAGAAAATCTGACCAGCTTTTTGTATCCTATGCTACAGCATCACAAGGAAAGGCCATCTCAAAACAGACCATTTCCAAATGGATAGGACATTGCATACATTTTTGTTACAACAACCATGGAAAACCAGTTCCTGCTAGCATAAGGCCCCACTCTACCAGGGCAGCAGCTACATCTACAGCCTTCCTCAGGAGAGTGCCAACCAAGGATATTCTGGAAGCTGCAACTTGGAGTTCAGTACACACCTTCACCAAACATTACCACTTACCCCTTTACTCTAAGACTAGAGCTGGCTTCGCCACTGCAGTTTTGTAGGGCCTTCTAGCCTCCTCTAACCCTGTTTGACTCCGCCTCCCTTCCTTAGCTTTGGGATTCTACCCAAGTGTGATGACTGCAGCAGGGTAACACGATGAACATAGTACAGTTTTGTACCTACCATAAATGTAGATGTTTGAGTGTATACCCTGCTGCAGTCCAGGTTACCCTTCCTCCATCCCCTCTGACCTAGCTGAACTTCTCTACCACTCTATCCTATACTACCTCTGTGGTGTATTTGCTTGTGCCTAAGGGTTTTGTTTTTTGTTCATATAGCTATATGTGTGTATATATATATATATATATATATATATATATATATATATTTATATATTTTTTTTTTCCTACCTATTTGGGGCACCTGACATCTGGGGCAGGAAAAACTGAAGAAAATGGCGTTGGATGCCTCTGATATACCCCTGGCGCTCTGACGTCAAGGAGGAAGCGACAGCAACCGATGCCGGACCAAGATTTTGGAATTCGGGCCGACTGCGGGACTGCCTGACGGCAGGATAACCCTAGTGTGATGACTGCAGCAGGGTATACACTCGAACATCTACATTTATGGTAGGTACAAAACTGTACTTTTGTCACCCCTCTCAACAAATGGAGCAACTACTACTTCCTTCTTCCGCTTCCAGGTCACATACCCAGTGACTCTTTAGTCCACGATTGGCCTCATGGACTCCTGTATGCTTTTCCCCCGTTTCCCCTAATACCAAGACCCATACAGAAAGCAAAATCGTTGAGTTGCAGAATGATCCTCATTGCCCCTTATTGGCCTCGACGGATATTGTTTCCGTTCCTGCACTCCTACCTTGTCAATCAGCCCTGGATTCTGTACCCGATTCCAGATCTTCGGATTCATCATCAGGCGGGTTGCATCAATCCCTCCAAACACTCCAGCTTACAGCTTGGTTACTCCAATTCCAACCTTAGCCAGGCTTCCCGATGTCTCCCCAGCAGTCCGTGATATTATCGTTTACTCACTTAAGTCTACTACGAGAAAAACTTATGCTAGTAAATGGAAACTGTTTTCTTACTGGGCAGAGTCTAGAAAGGTGGATCCTTTCTCAGCCCCAGTCCATGAAATTCTTGAATTTCTAGCACAATTTTTTCAGTCTGATGCCTCTTCCGCTACTGTTAGAATACAGTTAGCGGCCATTTCAAATTTTCATATCTGATTGTTGAATTCTAACATCATGTCTCATAAGCTCTGTAAGGCTTTTCTGAGAGGAACATCTCTTAGACCTCCAGTGAGAGATCCCCCTCCTCCTTGGGATCTTAATTTAGTCTTAACTTCCTTAATTTTGCCTCCTTTTGAACCGGCAGCATCATGTTCCCTTAAGTTTCTGTCTTGGAAGACACTTTTTCTGGTTACTAACACTTCAGCTAGGCGTGTCTCAGAATTTCAAGCACTATGTGTTCGTCCTCCTTACCTGGTGTTCCACAAGGACAGAGTTTCTCTGAGGACCAATCCATCATTTCTTCCTAAACAATGCTCAGAAAACAATTTAAATCAATCAATAGATCTCCCAGTGTTCTTTCCCAATCACAGCAACAAGGCAGAATACAAGCTCCACCAACTGGATGTTCATAGACAATTGCATTTTTACCTCCTTAGAACTAAGGAAGTCAGACCAGTTATTTCTCTTATGCCTTCAACAAACAAGGCCTCCCAGTTTCCAAGGTGACCTTATCCAGATGGTTATCTAATGCTATTACCTTTATTTACCAGTTACGAAATAGTTACCAGCTAAACCAAAAGGTCATTCTACCAGGGCATTGGCCACCTCCATAGCTTTTCAGTCTAGGTTGCACATAGATTCAGTCTGTGCAGCTGCCACGTGGGCAAACGCTCATACCTTTATCTCTCATTACAAGATTGATATGGTCTCCCGGAGCAGAGCTGACTTTGGTTCCACTGTTCTGAAGAGTCTGTTCCAATGAGCCATCCAGGATGTTAGGTGCTAGGGATGCTGTCCCAAACAGCAAGAATGAAGGCGAGATAGTCAACTTAACATAAAGATGTTATGTACCTACCATAACATTCCATGTTAGTTGTCTTCATCTTGCCTTCCTTCTTCCGTCCCTCCCTCCTTCCCCCCGTGCTAGTGGACTGAGAGGAGTTCTGATTTTCACTGGCTGAATATTGTTTTCCTTATTTCTCTTCTGGCCGGGTTTTCGTAACCTATTCTATAATTAGATGCATTGAACAAGCAGTTTTTAGATAACTGGTTTTCTCAACTTATGTCTGAGATTAGCTATTACAAACGAGATCTGGGTAGCTTTCGCTAGGCATCATGGGATAAGGGGTAGCCTCGAGCCAGTAAACAGCTCTCGAGCTATTGAAGATGGCCGAGTCGGAGCCGAGGATTGGCTCTGAACCCAAACAGAAAGAAGGAAGGCGAAATGAAGGCAACTAACATGGAACGTTATGGTAGGTACATAACTTCTTTTTATTCGCTGAATGCAGAGCCTGTACTTCAAACAATTTGACAATCTCTCCATACAGTACTCCTCAGGCCTCGAGCATGGCTTCCACTAGCCTAAACGACTGGTACGCTTAGTGATACAGGTGTAGAGAATCCTAGAGATGGACATGTTCATCTCTAACAGTAATAAGGTGGAGAAAGCAGATACCTGTGAATTATTGCTTGAGTAGTTTGTGTATTCTGTGCAACCAGGGCCACCTTGCGTATACTTCTGTCTTTCACCTCTCCCAACAGTACTACTCAAAGCAAGAAAAGGGCAAGGCTCATCTTAATAAATTTAATATTAAGGCAGCTGTGGGGCTTTTAAAAAGTGATCCAGCTTTAACAAGTAGGAATGTGCACTGCAGACCTTAAGGCTGCTTGACATGTACAGCTCTACAGGTTGTTTGCATCTTTCCCCTGGCATGCATTGTCATCCTAGCTAGTGCCTTGTCAGTTCATTACCTCACGTTAAGGTTGGACACACCAAGGAAGTTATTCAGACTGACTTGAATGGAACTTGTTTTGTTTCTTCTGCCAACTGTTTCTAGATACTTGAAGCTTCAGGTTTGGGTAACCCCGTTTTATTTTTTTCTGTCCATTTTATTCCCCATGTCCAGTCTCCCCCAGTTAATATTGCTGTAAAGCGACTGTTCAAGTTTTGTCCGTTGAGCAGTAGTTTTAATGCGAGAAAGAAGCACTCTTGCTGCATGGGAGAAAATATTTGACTGCTCAGTTTGTTGAACATCTGACAATGACCAGAAGGGGATGCCAGTAGAAGAGAAACCTGCCTGATGTAGAAGCTCTTTTCAAGCAACCCAGCCACAGATCGCCACATCTGGCAAAGGTCTTGTCTTTCATTGACAAGAAATGCCTGCTGGAAGGCTTAAAGCCATCCAAAAAAGTCACAAAGCCAGTTGCTGAAGTTTGCAGTGCCACTTTCACAAGCCAGGATATTACCAATCAGAACTGCAGCACCATCGTCTGAGTAACCAAATATACTTAGTAGCTCCCTTTGACACCCAAGGATCACACAGACTGTAATGATACTAGAACCTGTCCTCGATGCATGGAGCCAGAGTTCCTATGATAGCATTGCCCTGGCCATCCACTTCAGGAACTGTATTACAAAATGTTAGAGAGAGCAGTATGCAAAGTCAAGCAAGAGAGATGCACATGCTCTCGTGCTGCTTTTAACTAGGGGACACAAGGAAGCTTTGACAACTTTTTTTTTTTTTTTTTTTTTTTTTAACAGTTTCTGCAGTTATTGACACTTAGTATCACCATGCTATGGTTGAAACCTGCAGTCCTCAAGTCTGCCTCACTAGTGACTATACTGAAAATAAAATTTTTGTACTGGATGGATTGTGATTCGTCCCCAGCCTTGATAGTGTCAGTGACACTGGAGCTTTATGCCATTCATATGATTTGCTGGGATTCCTGACCTGTCTAACATCTGTTCCCTAGCTTTACTCTCCAGCATCTACTGTAGCCTCTTGTCCCAACATTCTCATTAGCACTGACTGTCTTGTGTCACAGCAGGCATCACAGATACCAACAGAATTCATGTTGGCACAGTTGCTGGAGCAACTGCCATCTATGGATCAGACCCTTTTAGGGCAGATGCTGCAGCAGAGTGAGCAGATGTACCAAAGGTCAAGTGGACATGCCATGGATGACCATGAGCAGGCCATAAACTCTTCCTAAGATCCTTTTGCAGTTTTTTTTTACATAAAGCCCAGAGGATGTGTTTTTTGTCTCATCTGTGCCTTCCCCGTATAGATCCTGCAAGGTTTGTTATAAATTCAGACACACCAAGTCTCTCCTGTTAGAGGCCTGGGTGATGAATGCACAGCTTCCGTGGGTCAGTACCTAGAAGTGCTTTGTATCTCTTGGGTACACCCCACCCTTCTATAGCAATCTTAGGTTCAATGTCAAGCAACTTTTTGACTTGAAGGCACCCAAGTTCACCAGAAACTACCCGGCGTAGTTGGGACTTTCGTACCTATAACAAGAGAAAAGCAAGTCAGGCAAGGGTAAGAAGACCAGATACAGGAGGAAATGGTAAGCAGAACCCTAAGAGTAGTTTGGAGTCCATCTGAGCCAAATTTCCCAAAGGGAACAATTATGCCTCAGCCTGGCTGTCCCCATCCCATCCCTTGTCTGCCCCCCCATTTCCAAAGCCTAGACCTTTCCACATATACCTAGAGGGTAGAATGTTTAGCTACTGCCCCTGCCCCCCCCCCAAAAAAAAGCATGTGAAAGCATACTTTAGGCCACTGGATCTTAAAAATCCACAAACAGGGATACAAGTTGCATTTCCAAAGCATACCAAAATTAGGAGGTATCCCATCAGTTTCAAAAAATCAGAGTAACCTTGTCCCTGTGCTGTTAGAACTCCTGGAACAAAGGACCATAGTAAGAATACCTAAAGTGGAAAAAATGTTTATTCAAAGATTTTTTTAATGGCAAAAGACCTGTGGAGACATCTGGATCTGTCAAGACTGAGCAAACTCCTCATCCCAAAAATCAGAATGCTAATTATCTAAGGTTTCCTACTCCTTATATTAAGTCTTTATAGTTACTTTGGACCTGAAGAATGCTCACCTGTATATCCTTGTAGTCGGGTACCATTCAGAGTTCAAGTTTGGAGAGAATTTTCAAATCACCTCTTTGCATTTGACTGATTTATTGCACCCAGGATCTTTGCAAAATACCTGGCCCTAGTCTGTCCTTTGTGAGACTGGGAGGATTAACATATTTATCCTAACCTGAGCAGCCACCTAGTGCGAGCAGACTGAGTTTTGAAGACCTTGACTTCCACCCTTGCATATTTTTAAGTAGAGTTGACTGTTAATTTGGTGGAGTATGTCCTTATTCCAGCAGAAGTTTGTTTTTACACTGGGTGTACTGCCAAACAGTTACAGAAGGTAGTTCCTCTGGAGGATAAGGTACTCTGTCTGACCCCCTTTATTCAAAGTCGTGTAAAGCAGGAGCTCCTCATAGCAGGGTAATTCTTCAGTTCCCTGGGTTACATGGCATCGTGCATCCTGCTATCCTTAGCAAGACTGCATATAAGGAGACTGCATTGTACCTCTGGAATGGAAAATGCCAATCCTACTTGGTCCTTAGACTATCTCTGTCCTACTTTGTGAAAAGTATCACTTGTATTGGAATTTTCAGGAATGCCTCCATTTAGAGGCGTGTACCCTTCAAGCTTGCTCAACCTACATAAACACTTTCTCTTTACACTTAGCCTGTGGAGCCCATGTGGGACTTCTGAAGGCTCACGGCTCATGAAACAAAGCAATGAGAAATGTGTAAAAGATATAAATGTAGTATTGGCATTAACAGTTCAGACGCATGTTGGTGTGAGTGGACTCTACAAATGCTTAAAGACAACACAACAGTTGCATGAGGCATCATTTGGGGGGGCCCACTCGTGCAGCCTGTGCAGGCACAGGAGTTGACCCAGGAGTCAAGCTTGACCTCTGGAAAGACTGCAAGACCCATATGAATGGATATTGAATAGGGAAACCTTTGTGGATCTGACTGTGTGCTAAGACCTTTTAGCTTCCCCAAGAAATGGGCAAGTGAGTGAGTTCTGTTGAACAGCTGCTTGAAAAATGCCTTCTGCCAGGATTGGAAAAAGTTTTACGTTACAATTTTTCATCCCATACCTTTGATTCCCCGGGGTGTCACAGAAGACTGCCAAAAGTAATAGCCACTTTTTGACCCAAACAACATTGTTTTTCCCAATTATTGAGCTTAGCCATAAATGTGTTCTTGGTGTACATCTTTTGACCCAGAGAAAAGGACCTGTTGTGCACTGTAACCTACCTGCACAAAGGCTGACAGCTCATATGATTTAACCCTTGTTTCAATAAGGCATCTTTTTGGAGTCATGCTAACCTTTGTGGTCATTAGGAAACCTATCAAAAGGAAGTCATTGTTAACAAAATGGAAGATATTCTTTCTGATGGATTTTGAAGGACTCTGAACCAGCCACAGTTACAGCTTCCCCCTAGTTATGAATTGCTTGTCAGGCCATTAGGAAGCTGACTTATGTGCTTTAAAGGTAGATGCATCTCTTGATTCTTCATGTCTTGCTCTATTCCCTCTTTTGTAATCTGTATCATTAAAACAATTTATCTGAAGTAGCTAACTTCATTTGATCAGCAACCTGTGGGTATCTGATACGACCTCGGATCCGAGCTGGCAGCTTTCCAAGCTAAAGATCTGAGCTCTCAGCTCCTCCCCCTTACCCATAATACCCTGCTGCCTCCCTCCAGTCCTCAGATCTTGTTTGCCGCTGCTTCTGAAGCATTAGGGACGAGCTGTTAGCGTTTTAGGTGAGAAGAATTTAGGTGTATTTTTCTGTTTTTTCGGTGTGTGTGTATAGTAAGCCCTTAGTTTAGTTAAACCGTGTTTTTACTTTTTTGTGGTAAATTAGTATTTTTTCCCTTCCCCTTACTGTGTGTCAGGGCGTGTGCTTGTGTGTGATGGCAGAGGGCCCTAAGGCCATTTTTTCAAAATGTGCTGAGTGTGGTCATAAGTTGTCCCCAGCGGATAGCCACACTCAGTGCGTTCTTTGCCTGGGGGTAGCCCACTTAACATCGGGCTGCCAGATTTGCGCAGCCTTTAACCCCCGTGCTCTGAGGGACAGGAGAATAAAGCTAATCCTGGCGGGACTCTTGCCCCCGGATTCTTCTTCCTCTCCCTCAGTGGCGGTGTCCAGCCTTCAGCTCCCCCTTACCTGGCTGGGACTCAACCTCCCGCTGCTTCCCAGGGAGGGGGGACTCTTCCAGTAAAGAGAATTGACATAGAGAGAAGGAGAGGGATAGACACAAGAGTCATAAGCAGCGGGCCGAATCACTTCCTTCGGCGCCGCCAGCTAAATTGACTTGTTCCCCTGTGAAGGTTTCCAGGTCTTCCCCCCTCTCGGCTCTGTTCTCCACGTTTTTCGCCGGAGTCCCGGTCACCTTCGAGGTCATCTAGGCGGCCTTCCCGGCCCGCCTTGATGACTTCTTCCAGGTCTACCAGGAGTCTGTCCGAAGATATGGACCGGATGATGCGTCTATTCCTGCAGGCCTAGATGCAGATGGGAGTGCTCCTGCCTCCCTCCCCTCCGGGAGGGAGCTTGGCCCCTTTCTTTGCACCCATTGCTACTTCTCCGATCCACTACCGGGTTTTGGAGCAGTCGGATCCGAGCCATCTCGGAGCCGGGGAGTCGGCGCCGATAGTAGTTGCTGCTTCGCCGGCCTTACCCTTGAGTTTATTGGCTCATCTTTCAGATCCGAGCTCTTGGGGCCGAGAGCAGAGCTTCGGATCTGCAGGGGTGAGTGCGTCTTCGGCTCCGTTGCTGTCGGAGCACACTTCCCTTTCGGGTCCAATCGCGTCTGCTCCGACACCGGTCCTCATGTCGGAGCTGAGGGGACTACTCTCTGAGCCAGGGAAGAGTGGTTCACCTTTGGCCTTCGACGTGGTGGAGAGGGTGCTGTCGGGGAGTTCGAAGTCCCCGGTCCGTACTACGGATCCTGCCTTCACTCCCTCGCATATGGGCCTGTCTTCCATCGTTCGGTCCCAGGGACAGTCTGCGTCCCAGGTAGTTCCCATAGGGGAACAGGACCCTGTTGGTGAGCCCTCCTCGGACAGCCTTTTTGAGGAGGTCCCTCACAAACGAAAGTGTAAGAGGAGGCACTTGGGCTCCCCCGAGTCCCTCACGGAGGACTCTGACTTAGAGGAAGGGGAAGGTTCCCCCAGGTCACCCCCAGAGGACGTCTCATTTATAGACATTATGGAGATGCTGCGCATAAGAGGGGGGGGGTGGTCAGCCCCGAAACCTTCCTCAGATGAGTGTTTCTGGAGGCGTTCACAGGCCTGTCTACCTCTTGGGTGTCCCCTCCGGCCAACCCCTGGTAGACTTTATTACTACCAGGGCTTGGAAGGAGCCGGACACTGTGGAGCCAATCCCTAGGACACCGGATAAAATTCTTAGTCCCCCTTCTGACAAGCGGGCGTGGAATAAAGGTTCCCCGGTAGATGCCATGGCGGTGGCGGCGGCCACCAAGAAAGAACTGGCACTAGAAAGTTCCTCGGTCCATCCTCCTGATAAGGAATCTTGGACGATGGACCGCATTGGAAAGCGGATGTTTGCTTCAGCCACCTTTTCTACAAGGGCGCTGAATTATCTGGCACACGTAATTAGGCTTCAGCGGGATCTGATAAAGGAATACGCTGGGTCTCCCCCGGAGTCCACGGCGGCCGAGGATAAACAGACCTTTTCTGCTCGCATGGCCACTCTGAAGTCAATTTCAAACGCTTCTATGCGGCTTCTCTCCCATGCCACGGAAGGGGTGGCTAGGGCCAGCGGAGCAGGGGTTGCCTTCCGGCGCCACGCCTGGCTCCGTGTTTGCAACTTTGAGGAACCCTTCAAGGCGTCCTTCGCGAATGCTCCCTTTGACGTTTCTACGCTATCCGGCAAAACTGTCCGACAGGCTACTCCAGAGTGAAAACGACGGGATGACGCTGTCTGCCGTCGCAATCAGCTTCTCCGCTCCTCAAGTAACCAGAGAAAACAAAAGAAGATGTGGTTCCAGAAGTCTCAGCAGTCCCATCCCGCTCAGGACCCTTCGTCCTTCAGAGGCAGAGGACGACAAGGTGGACGCCGGCCCAGAGGCAGAGGGGGGGGCCGAAGAATTTCAGGTCAAGACAACCCTTCTCCGACCGGCCCGTGCAGCAGCCCTGAGGGGTTGCCCGACTGTCCCTCTCTGGAGGCAGTCGGGGGGTGTTTTTCGGAGCATCTAGCAAGTTGGGAGTCCATTACTACAGATCGCCGGGTGTTCCGAATAATATCCAGAGGTTACTCTATCCCCTTCCTGAATCTTCCCCTGCTAACGAAGCACCTCCCTGATGTTCCACCCAATCAGAGGGAGGCTGCAGCTTCAGAAATACAGAAGTTACTAGAAAAAAGGGCCATCCAGCACGTCCTCCCAGAGCAGTCCGGGTTCGGCAATTACTCCATGTTCTTTTTGGTGCCAAAAAAGATGGAGGACTTAAGGCCAATTCTCGACCTGTCTACTCTGAACCTGTTCATTGCCAAAGAGAAATTCCGGATGGTCACTCTACAATCTATTCTCCCCCTCCTGCAGGAGAACGACTGGATGTGCTCCATAGACCTCAAGGATGCGTACTACCATATTCTCATGGACAGACGATCCAGAAGGTTTCTCCGTTTTTGGCTAGGGGCTAGTCATTATCAGTTCAGGGTTCTTCCGTTCGGCCTCACCACAGCCCCCAGGGTGTTCACCAAGGTTATGGCAGTTGTGGCAGCCCACCTGAGACTTCAGGGAATTCACGTCTTCCCATACCTAGATGACTGGCTCCTCACCGCCCCCACCAGGCATCTACTCTGTTCTGCCAGGAATTATTCTTTACTCTTGGCCCATCATCTAGGCATTACCATAAATTTCAGGAAGTCGTTTCTTCTTCCTGTTAAAGTTCTGGATTTCATAGGGGCCAGGATAAACACGCTTCAGTCCAGAGCCTTTCTGACAACGGACAGGTTACGCACCTTGTCCCTCCATATAATAGCGCTTCTACAGTCCCCAGCCCCACCAGCGGATTTAGTCCTGAGAGCCCTAGGATTCATGGCGGCAGCCATCAGCCATTCACCTCTTGCTCGATTACACATGAGAGTCCTTCAATGGACCCTTCAGGTCCAATGGTCCCTCCTCCTTCACCCTCTGGATTCACCGATTCCCCTAATCAGGGTTTGCAGAAACTCCCTTCTTTGGTGGCTCCATTCCCGAGAGCTCCGAGAAGGGAGACCGTTCGTAATGCCTCAACCCCAAACCACGCTGACCGCGGACGCTTCTTGCCTCTGGTGGAGGGGGGGGGGCATTGCATGGGCCGAACCATCCAAGGTACGTGGACCCCGGTAGAGACCATTCCGCATATCAGTGTTCTGGAGATGAGGGCGGTGCTTTTAGCGTTGCAAGCCCTTCAAGACCTTCTTCCTCTGGGGACCATTGCAATTCAGACAGACAACATGGCGGTAGTCTGGTACATCAACAAACAAGGAGGAACCAGGTCTTACCCTCTTTGTCGAGAGGCTTTGAGAGTTTGGGATTGGGCGATTGCCACCAACCACTTTCTGATAGCAACGCACATTCCGGGTTGGTGCAACAAACTAGCGGACAAACTGAGTTTGATACTCACACCATATGAGTGGTCTCTAAACCCCTTGGTAGCGAAACAGATCTTCCTCAGAGGGGGTCAGCCTTGCTGCGATCTCTTCCCTTCTCCTTCAGATGCAAAATGCAGCATGTTTTTCGATCTAATTCCCCGACCGGGGGAGAGTCCCAGAGACGCTCTGGTTCATGCTTGGCCACCCAGTCTTCTTTATGCTTATCCTCCTCTTCCGCTAATGACGAAATTTCTGCAGAAAAGCTCATCGGTTGAGGAGCAAAATAATCCTCTAGCCCCATTCGTGCCTCGCCAGATCTGGTTCCCGTACCTGCAGTCTCGCATCATAGCCCCTCCTTGGGTCCCTTAGATCCCATTCCGGATCTGATCTCTCATTCTTCGGGATTGCAAACTCCGAACCTGGATGACCTCAAGCTCACAGCTTGGTTGATCCAATTCCACTAATGGCTAGGACTCCTGGTATCTCATCTTCTGTAAAATCTATTCTGGTAGCAGCGCATAAACCTTCTACCAGGAAGATCTACAAGAGTAAATGGAAGCATTTTTCCATCTGGGCCAAACATAGGGAGTTGGACCCTTTTACAGCTCCCATTCCAACAGTTATTGAATTTCTGTCCCAAATTTTTCACCAAGGGGCCAGTGCTTCTACTGTTAAGGTTCAGATAGCTGCGATTTCTCATTTCCACATCAAGGACAACCTTGGTACCTTAGCTTCCGCTGAGATATGCAAGACCTTCTTGAAAGGCACTTTCCTGTTAAGACCTCCTGTCGAGAATGTGGTTCCCCCATGGGACTTGAACTTAGTTCTTCAGGCGCTAACTGGTCCACCCTTTGAACCTGCAGCTTCCGTCGATTTAAAATTCTTATCTTGGAAAACTGCCTTCCTGTTTGCAATTACCTCAGCTAGAAGAGTATCTGAACTTCAAGCCCTTTGTACAAAACCCCCGTACCTGGTCTTCATAAGGATAGAGTTTCTCTCAGGACTAATCCTTCGTTCTTGCCTAAGGGTAGCCTCTGAGACAAATATCAATTCTTCCCCAACTTTCAGAACAAAGGGGAATACAGACTACACTTGTTGGATGTGCTTAGACAATTGCGTTTACTTGCACAGGACAGCTGCTTCTCGCAAATCGGAGCAGCTTTTCGTGTCTTTCGCTAAGTCGTCCTTAGGCAAGCCTATTACGAAAGTTACCTTAGCTAGATGGATATCCTACTGCATCTCACGCGCGTATACAGCTTCCGGTCGGCCAGAACCCGTGAGGGTTCATGCTCACTCTACCCGTTCTATGGCTACCTCTGCGGCTTTTTGGTCAAGGGTTCCCTTGGATGACATCTGCTCAGCGGCTACTTGGGCCTAGTCTCATACCTTCATTTCTCATTACAAGCTGGATCTGATATCCAGAGGTAGGGCAGCCTTTGGCTCCGCAGTGCTCTGGAATATCCTTCCTTGAGGACCTTCCAGGTTTTGGCAGCTGAGGACTCTGTCCTACAGGTTGCTGATCAAATGAAGTTAACTTCAGATAAAGAAGTTGTTACCATAGCGTTCCATCTGAGTAGGTAACTTAATTTGTCAGCAACCGACCCCCCCCCCTCCTTCCCCCTACCCTGTTTCGTGGTCATTTTCATGACTGAATGTTTTTCCTTCTGTCATGCATCAGGTTAGAGTTTCTCTTTCGAGTATGTTTGACTGTTGTTGGTAGATAATATGGCAAACTCGATCTGAGGACTGGAGGGAGGTAGGGTATGGGTAAGGGGTAAGGGGGAGGAGCCGAGAGCTCGGATCTTTAGCTTAGAAAGCTGCCGGCTCGGATCCAAGGTCAGATCCGATACCCACAGGTTGCTGACAAATTAAGTTACCTACTCGGATGGAATGTTATGGTGAGTACATAACTTCTTTTTAAAGGGATTACTACATCTTGGAGCACCTTTAAGAGCAATCTCTGCCACTGAATCTGTTTACTTTAGAAATTAACCTTGACCACCTGTAAGCCAGTTGCTTAGGCCCTTCTTGAGTACTTACATTGGAAAATACTGGTTGTGGTAGCTATGACTTCTGCCAGAAGAGTATTCAGTACAGTCATTTATATGCACTCATCAGACGTTCATAGACCGCAGTGGTTTTGTTTGCACAAAACAATGAAAGTCAGAGCAGCTTTATTAGCAAAAAAAACAAGGATGGGGGGCCAACTAACCAGAAGACATTATCAAAATGGCTGACCCACTATTTCTGTGACTACTTTGCCCATTGTAAGCCTGTCCCAGGACTTGTAAACACACATTCTACTAAAGCCACATCATCCACCATAGCTTTCCTCAGTGGTGTTTCCAAAGTCCATTTTGGAAGTAGATATTCTTCGTGTTTCACTGTTGCAGTCATTACATTTGGGTTATCTGCTTGCAGTAGCCCACAGTCGGCCTGATTAACAAAGTCTTGTATCCTGCATCGGTTGCTGTCCCTTCCATGACGTCAGGGTTATAAAACATGCAGCCAATACCATTACATCAGTTTTTCTTGTTGTGCGGTGCCCGAAGCAAAAACAGTTTGCGAGCACCGGTCGGCCGACTCCTGAAATTTTTATTCTCGAGTTTCAGAACCAAAGTATTCAACTAAAGCGAAGTACCCCATTGGGGAAACTTTTTTCCTTGCTCCTTACCAATGTCAGTAAACGTTAATAATTGCATTACTTGTGGAAATCAAATACCTCCTAAAGATTTTCATTCGTACTGTATTCCTTGCCTAGGGCCCTGACCACGACGTACCTTGCTGTCGGTTTTGTGCTTTATTTAATCAGCGCACTATCCGTCTGTATATTTTTGCCTCTAAATATTTCGGTTCTCTGTTTAATTATCCAGAAATGTCGGTTAGCCATCAGACTACCAGGATTTCAAATAAATGCAAAGATAGACAAGACAGGCCACCGACGCTTCTCCTAAGCCAGTCGCCAGTTTGCCGGTATTCTGGCGCTTTCGCAGCCCCTGATACCCGCTACTTCAGATTCGCAGGCTTCTACTGAGACCCATTCGGAGTCTGGTATGCCGCGAGATGCTTCAACTATGGAACCCGTGGATGTCTCTACCTTGGATGGGTCCAGAGCTGCTGTGCAGGCACCGGTTTCTGAGGGTGTATTCAGGCCTACGCACTTGCATACTAAACCGACACCTCCTTCATTTAGGCCTAAATCTCGAACCATGCCTAAAAAAATAATGCCCAGGCTGCATGCTCAGGCCTCTATGCCTAAAAAACAAATAAGAATGGTTGAAGATCTTATAACTCTAATCAGGGGAAGCCAACCTCCTCTTCTAAAAGACCCAGTACTGAAGTTGTTTATGAATCTTCTGACCAGTATTCTTATTTTTCTGATAATTCTGATGATCTGGATTTGCCCTGATCTACTTATGAGGATTCTGATGCAGAGGACTCTATTCCCTCTGCTTCCCCTACAGAGAATTTTTCTTTTGGTGAAACCTTACATACTCTAAGGGAGCATTTCCACTGGGCAAGCCAGTATATTTCTGATTCAAAAAAGAGGCTTAAGGATTTCTTACTCCAGCCTCAGCACAGGCCTTTAGCTATTCCTCCTGTACTAGACATTGTTGATGCTTTTTTGGAATCTTGTTTGGCACCTGATTCTTTGCCTCCTGCTCCAAGAAAACCTGACCGATATTACAGGGTTCCTGATTCACACAAGTTCCTTTTTAAAAATCCTATTATGGATCCAGAGACTATTTCACAGGGACCCAAGGGCATTAAGGCTTTTACTGCTAAAAATCCTACCCCTTCTGATAGAGACTCCAGGGTGCTGGATAGATGGGGTAAGAAGGTTTACACTTTAGCAACCTTGGCCATTAGGGCTTTAAACTTGTCGATTTCATATGTTAAAGTATCAGCAGCATGTTATAGGATTGCTTAAACAGAAAATGATGTTGATTCCTGACTGTGCTGAAAATAAAGAATTACAGGATTTAATGCATTCTGCTGAACAGGTTGGACAACATACTTCGCAATGTGGATTTGATTCATTAAGAGGCCTCTTGCAGGGCTGCTGTTACTGGGTCTGCTCAGAAGGCATGCTTGGCTTAAGGAGCAATCTTTGCCTGATCATGTTAAAGCTAAATTGTTGGATGCTCCCTTAAATCAGGACCGCCTGTTTGGCAACAAGGCTGAGGAAGTTCTTAAAAAGATGGAAGATAAAGCTAAATCTATGCAAACTGTAAAATATTTCTTACACAAGTTCAGCCTCCTAGATTTAGTAGGCACTGGCCCTCTAAGAATTGGTCCTTTCCAGTCCCTTCCAGGTCTTCTCAAGTCAAACCCAGACAGCAGAAACCCCAGGTTTCAGTCCCAGGGGACACTACGACTAAGCAGTGGGGGGGTTTCCGCACCCAAATCAGGGAGAAGTAAGACTCCCCCTATGGAAAACTGTCTCGATGACTTGCTTTTAAAACTTCCAAGCACTTCCCAACTGAATGCTCCTTTAGGCGGACAAATGGGTTTTAAATAGTGTCCCATGGGTACAGATTTCATTTCCACACCTTACCAACGCCAAGCAGGTGGCCAGATCTACCCCCAAATCAGTGGGCAGAGGCCCAAAATCAAGTACTCTCTCTCATTTAAGCATGGGGGCTATTCAGTTGGTACTAGAAGAGGAAAAGGGACAAGGTTTCTGTTTGAGACTCTTTCTGGTACCCAGAAAAGGCAATACATGGCGTCCTATCCTGGACCTTTCTACTCTAAATAACTTTATGGTGATTCCAAAATTCAAGATGCTGACTCTTCACCAGCTGCTTCCTATACTAGGCAAAGATGCATGGTTGGCAACACTAGACTGTAAAAGAAGCATACCTGCACATCCCTATCAGGGAGTCTTGCAGAAGGTATCTACACTTCAAAGCAGGTGACATGCACTATCAGTTCTCTGCACTGCCCTTTCGCTTATCTACTGTGCCCAGGTTATTCACAAAGTGCCTAGCTCCAGTCATTGCATTCTGCAGGCAAAGAAATATTCAGATATATCCATACCTGGACAATTGTCTAATTCAGGCAGAAAGCCAGGACATATTTTTGAATCATCTGGCCTTTGTTCAAAGGGTACTTCCTTGTCTGGAGTACACCATAAACGAAAAGAAATCACATCTTGTACCGTGACAAATTATATTCCTGGGAGCAAGCTTGAATACAACTTCCCAGATGGCTTTCCTCCCACCAGAGAAACGGACTAATTTGACAACCTACTTCAAATAAGTGGCCACAAAAACCCAGTTATCTGCAAGGCAAATACTGCAAGCTTTGGGGTTCATGGTCTCCTTCATTCTTGAAATTCCATATGCAAGTCTGTATATGAGGAAACAGCAGTGGTATCTTAAAAGCCTATGGTATCAACATTCACAGGGTCTAGAAGCAATGGTTCCTATCGTACCTTATCTACGCCTAGAGTTCCTCTGGTGTGCAGAGGCCTGCCACCAAAGCAAGGGACTACCATTCACATTATCCCCTGCTGCCCAAACCTTAACAGACGCATCAGACTATGCATGGGGGGGCTCACCTGGCAGGGTAGTGCATTCAGGGCAAATGGAACCCAAGTCAACTGCACCTACACAAATCAAAAGGAAATGTTAGCTGTACAGAATGCTCTGACAGCCTTCAAGGACCACATTCTTCCAGGACAACTAATGGTAAAGATGGACAACTCCATGGTCATGTGGTACATAAACTAGCAGGGGGGTACACACATACCCCCTCTGCAGACTAGCCATGGCATTGTGGAACACGGCCTTGAGCTACCAAGTGAATCTACAAGCTCAGTTCCTGCCAGGAAAACTAAATAGACTGGCAGACTAAGAAACCTCATGGATCCACACGAGTGGAAACTGGAACCAAGGATTTTCAACATGTTGACAAGCAAATGGGGGAGCCCAGATATAGACCTGTTTGCCTCCCGCCAGAACCATCAATTGGGCAAATTTTGCACAAGGATTCCCCACAAACTAGCTTGGAAAGTGGATGCTCTATCCTTCACCTGGAAAAACCTATTAGTTGTATGCCTTTCCTCCTCTGCCCCTGCTCTCCAAGGTACTACTAAAGATCAAACAGGACAAACAAGAACGATTTTAATTGCACCAGACTGGCCATGCCAACACTGGTACCCCCTCCTGCTCAGTGTGTCACGCTTGGCCCCATGGTACCTACCTCAGACTTCCCTGTTATCTCAGCAGGAGAACCAGATTTTGCACCCTCAGCTGCAAACCCTGAACCTAGCAGCCTGGCTAATTACTTAATCTCTCCTTTACTACCCCCTCAATAAATCAGTGATGGATATCATTTTAGAGGCTAGGAGGCCTAGTACTAGAAAGTATTATGCTGCAAAATGGAAAAGATTTTGTACCTAGAACTAATTTCAAGGGATGAATGCAGGAGTGCCCAATTTACCTCAGATTCTACAATATTTGACTGAGATGCTTCATAAGGGCTTGTCCTTTTCCTCCAAAATTCATGCCTCCGCCATTTCAGCTCATTATAGCACAGAGCCTTCCCTCTTCTCTCACCCAATGCTTATGCAGTTCCTCAGAGGGGCCAAAAAATTTAAAGCCACCGAGAACTCCAACTCCAGCCTGGGACCTTAACTTTTTCTTGGAGAAACTCACTCTTCCTCCTTTCGAGCCAGCTCCTACTGCAGATTTAAAATTCCTTTCCTGGAAAATAGCTTTCCTTTTAGCAATCACTTCTGCATGAAGGGTATCTGTGTTACAGGCCCTTATGGCAGTGGAGCCTTTCATCATCTTTCATGCGGACAGGGTGTCCCTCAGAACCAATCCCTCCTTCATGCCCAAGGTGGTATCCAGTGTGGCTCTTAATCAGTCCATTCATTTGCCTACCTTCTTTCCTAATCCACAGAACAAAGCGGAACGGATACTGCACTTCTTAGATTTGCACAGACAACTGAGATTCTACTCTGATAGGACTAAATCTTAAATGAAATCTGAACTGCTGGTGGCATTTGCTGCAGGGACAGAGGGGAAAGCTATTTCAAAGCAAACCATTTCAAAATGGATAGGCCACTGCATTCATTTCTGCTATAAGCACCATGGAAAACCTATCCCACAGGGCATCAGACCCCATTCAACCAGGCCAACATCTACTTCTACAGCTTTTCTCAGGCAGGAGCGTCCCTACAAGGGACATCCTAGAAGCTGCTACCTGGAGTTCTGTACATACTTTCACCAAGCATTATCATTTGCCAATTTTCTCTAAATCCAGAGCTGGTTTTGCCACTGCAGTATTGCAGGGCCTTATAAGCTGGTCCTAATTCTGTTTAAATTCCTCCTCTCAACCTTAGCTTTGGGAATCCATCCAAATGTAATGACTGCAACAGTGCAACACTAAGAACATAGTACAGTTGTGTACACTTGCCATAAATGTGGATGTTAGAGTGTATTCACTGTTGCAGTCCTGGTTGCCTCCAGCCCCTTTCTTCTTTTGGCTATACCTCTACTCTCACTTATTATGCACAAAAGGCTTTTTGGTGTATTTGCTTTTTTGTTGGAGGTATATCCTTGTATTATAGATTTAATTGCTTCCCATTAGGTGGGCACCTGACATCTGGGGCAAGAAAAACTGATGTAATGGCGTCTGCTTCATGTTTTATACCCCTGATAACCTAACGTCATGGAAAAAGGGACAGCAACTAACGCAGGATCCGAGACTTTAATTAGGCCGACTGCGGGCTACTGCAAGCAGATAACCCAAATGTAATGACTGCCACAGTGAATACACTCTGACATCTACATTTATGGTAAGTGTACACAACTGTGCTGTGGCCCGTCCACATTTTTCAGAATACAGTAGAGTAGATTATCCAAACTAATTGGGACCTAGGGTAGTTTGGATAATCAGACGTACATTGAACCAGATGAAAAAAAAAAAGAAAAACTTCTAAAATCTTGTTTTTCTGCACACAGGGAATATAATTTACAACCTTTCAGCGATTCCAGTTGACAAAGAATATTTTTCACACAACCGGGCTACAAGCCCAAAAAACGCAAGTGAATTTGTGTAACATTTACATATTCAATTTTGATTTTTCCTCTCTGAAAACTGTGGAAGGCTGCATTTGGATAATTAACATTTTTGGATAATCAAGACTCTACTGTATTATATTTTGGGAATTGTAGCCAGTACAGTATGCACCTCTGCCAAAGTGCAAGGTTGGCTAACCGAGAAAAGCCATTTGGGCCCATCTGCCCACTAGGTAACTATTTTGGGAGTTTTTTTTGCAGATGACTGAACTTAGTATAGTTTCAGTACCATAATTATAGATATTTCAGTACAACTATTGCAGACTGTTTTGCCATCATCCATCCCTATTCTGTTTAACTTGGCAGATGTTCTTCGTGTTTCACTGTTGCAGTCGTTACATTTGGGTAATCTGCTGGCAGGTTGCCCTCAGTCGGCCTGATTAACAAAGACGTGGTCCTGTGTCTGATGCTGTCCCTTCTTCCATGACGTCAGGTCGTCAGGGGTATAAAACATGCTGCCGACGTCATTACATCAGTCTTTCTTGCCGTGCGGTGTCCAAAGCAGAAGCAGTTCGCAAGTGCCGGTCGGCCGACTGCTGAAATTTTTGTTTTAGAATTTCAGAAGTTTTCAACTTAAAGCTAAGCACCCCATTGGGGAAACTTTTTCTTGCTCATTACCGATGTCAGTAAAAGTTAATAATAGCATTACTTGTGGAAAGCAAATACCTCATAAAGATTTTCATTCGTACTGTATTCCTTGCCTAGGCCCTTACCACAACGTACCTTGCTGTAGGTTTTGTGCTTTATTTAATCGGCGCACTATCCGTCGTCGGTACATTTTTGCCTGTAATTTTGGTTCTCGATTTAATTATCCAGAAATGACGTCTGTTAGCCTTCCGACTACTGAAATTCTGAAAAAACGCAAAGATAGTCAGAAACAGGCCGCCGAGGTCCAAAACTGCTGACAACGCTTCTCCTAAGCAAGTCGCCAATTCACCGGTACTCAGTGAGACGCTTTCGCAGCCCCCGATACCCGCTACTTTTGATTCGCAGGCCTCTACTGAGACCCATTCGGAGTCCGGTATGCCGCGAGATGCTTCATCTATGGAACCCGCGGATGTCTCTACCTTGAGTGGGTCTGGAGCTGCTGTGCAGGCACCAGCTTCTGAGGGTGTATTCAGGCCTGCGGACTTGCATATTAAATCGACACCGCCTTCATTACTAATATCTAAATCTCGATCCGTGTTCAGAAAACCGTTGCCCAGGCCACATGTTCAGGCCCCTGTTCCTAAAAAACAAATGATAAAAATGACTGAAGATCTCATTCCTCTAATCAGGGGTAGTCAAAACCCCCCCCCCCCCCCTTCTGAGGCCTAGGGCTGAACTTTATTATGAATCTTCTGATCAGGATTCTATGTTTTCTGACTCTTCTAATGACCTGGATTTGTCCATACCTACTTATGAGGATTCCGATGCAGAGGACTCCATTCCCTCTGCTTCTCCACCTGAGGACTTTTCTTTTGGGGAAACTTTACATGCTTTGCGGGAGCATTTCCACTGGGAATGCCAGGAATTTTCTGATTCAAAAAAGAGGCTTGGAGATTTCCTGCTTCTACCTCAGCATAGGCCTTTGGCTATACCTCCTGTACTAGACATTGGTGGTGATGTGTTCTCGGAATCCAGTTTGTCCCAATTCCCTGCCTCCGGCTCCTAGTAAACCTGACGTACTACAGGGTTCCTGACTCCCACAAGTTCCTTTTCAAAAATCATGTTGCATATCCAGAAACCATTGCTCAGGGGCCCAAGGGCATTAAGGCTTCTACCGCTAAAAATCCTATGCCTTCTGATAGAGATTCCAAGGCGCTTTATAGATAGGGTAAAAAGGCTTATACTTCTGCGACCTTGGCAATCAGAGCATTAAACTGCCAATTTCATATGTTAAAATATCAGCAGCATATTGGTGTACTGCTTAAACAGAAAATGATGTTGATTCCTGACTGTGTGGAAAACAGATTTACAGGATTTAATGCATTCTGCTGAACAAGTTGGAAAACATACTTTGCAGTGTGGTTTTGATTCACTAGCGGCATCTTGCAGGGCTGCTGTCACTGGGTCTGTACTTAGAAGGCATGCTTGGCTTAAGGAGCAATCTTTGCCAGGTCATGTTAAAGCTAAATTGCTGGATGCTCCCTTAAACCAAGACCGCCTGTGTGGCAACAAAGCAGAAGTACTTAAAAAGATGAAGGAAAAAGCTAAATCTATGCAAACTGTTAACGATTTCCTGCAAGTACAGCCTCCCAGATTTAGTAGGCATTGGCCCTCTAAAAACTGGTCCTTTCCTGCCTCTTCCAGGCCTTCAGTCCAAACCCAGAACCAGCAGAACTCCCAGGCTTCAGTCCCAAGGTACTCGCAGGACTAAGCAGTGGGAGCCTCATGCAGGGCTGCTGTTTCTGGGTCTGTGCTTAGAAGGCATGCCTGGCTTAAGGAGCAATCTTTGCCTAATCATGTTAAAGCTAAATTGTTGGATGCCCCTTTAAACCAGGATCGCCTGTTTGGCAATAAGGCTGAAGAAGTTCTAAAAATGATGGAAGATGAAGCTAAATCTATGCAAACTGTTAAAGATTTCTTAAAGTGCAACCTCCAAGATTTAGTAGGCATTGGTCTACTAAGAATTGGTCCTTTCCAGCCCCTTCCAAATTCTCTCAAGCCAAACCCAGACACAGCAAAATACCCAGGTTTCAGTCCCAGGGTACTCCCAGAGCTAAGCAGTGGGGGGGCCTCCACTTCCATATCTGGAAATAAGATACCCCCCTACAGTAAACAGTCTCAATGACTTCCTTTTAAAGTTACTAAGCACTTATCTTTTAACTGCCCCTTTGGGTGGTGGGGGGGGGTGCTCTTCATGCAAAGAACTGGGAACTCATAACCCAGGACAAATGGGTTTTAAATAGTGTCCCAGGGATACAGATTTCATTTCCACACATTGGCAGCACCAAATGGGTGGCCAGACCTGCCCCAGAGTCAGTGGGCAGAGGCTCAAAAACAAGTACTTTCTCTCTTGAGCTTGGGGGCTGTTACTCTGGTGCCAGAAAAGGAAAAGGGACATGGTTTCTATTCAAGGCTTTTCTTGGTACCCAGAAACGACAAATCATGGCGTCCAATCCTGAACCTGTCTACTCTAACAACCTTTCTGGAGATTCCAAAATTCGAGATGGTGACTCTTCACCGGTTACTTCCTATGCCAGGCAGACGCCTGGCTGGCAGCTCTAGATTTAAAAGAAGCATACCTGCAAGTTCCAGTCAGGGAATCTTGCAGAAGATACCTACACTTCAAAGCAGGCTACTTGCATTATCAGTTCTCTGCACTGCCCTTTGGCTTGTCTACTTCACCCAGGGTATTCACAAAGTGCCTGGCTCCAGTTATTGCATTTTGCAGGCAAAGAAATATTCAAAAATAGCCATGCCGACTATTGTCCAATTCAGGCAGAAAACCAGGGCATACTTTTATGTCAGCTGGCGTTTGTAAAATGGGTTCTAACTTGTCTAGGGTACACCATAAACGAAAAGAAATTACAACTGGTACCCTTTCAACAGATTACATTCCTGGGTGCAAGCTTGAATACTACTGCCCAGATGGCTTTCCTCGCGCCAGAGAAGCAAATTCATTTGGTAGCTTACTTCAAGTGGCCATAAAAACCCTGCTGTATCTGCAAGGCAAATACTGCAAGCCTTGGGGTTCATGGCCTCCTGCATTCTTCTAATTCCATGTGCAAGACTGCATATTAGGAAACTACAGTGGTAATTAAAAAGTCTATGGAGTCAACATTGTCACAGCCTGGAAACAATGATTCCTATCATAACCTTGCCTATGCCTGGAGTTCCTATGGTGGGCAGAAGCCTGCCACCAAAACAAGGGATTACCATTTACACTACCCCCCTGCCACCCAAACCCTAACTACAAATGCATCAGACTATGCATGGGGTGGCTCACCTGGCATGGAAGTGCATTCAGGGCAAATGGAACCCAAATCAAATGTACCTACATATCAATCAAAAAGATATGTTAGCTGTACAGAATGCTCTGACAGCCTTCAAGGACTACATTCTTCCAGGACAACTAATGATAAAGACGGGCAACACCACGGTTATGTGGTACATAAAAAAGCAAGGGGGGTATGCATTCCTACCCCTTCTGCAGACTAGCCATGGCATTGTGGAACACATCCCTGAGCTACCAAGTGCATCTACAAGCTCAATTCCTGCCAGGAAAATTGAATACACTGGCAGACTAAGCAGAAACCTCATGGACCCACATGAGTGGAAACTGGAACCACGGATTTTCAACATGTTGACAAATGGGGGAGCCCAGACATAGATCTGTTTGCCTTCCCCCAGAACTACCAGTTGGACAAGTTTTGCACAAGGACTCCCCACAAACAAGCCTGGAAAGTGGATGCTCTGTCCTTCAGCTGGAAAAATCTGTCAGTCTACGCTTTTCCCCCTCTGCCTCTGCTCTCCAAAGTTCTACTAAAAGTCAAACAGGACAAACCAAGGTTGATTTTGATTACTCCAGACTGGCCGCGCCAACACTGGTACCCCCTCCTGTGCAGTATGTTGCAGATATCTCCATGGCACCTGCCTCAGACCCCTTCCCTGCTCTCTCAGTAGGAGAACCAAATTCTGCACCCTCAGCTTCCAATATTAAACCTTGCAGCCTGGCTAATCACTTAAATTCACCCTTATCCCTCAGCAAACCTGAGATGGATGTCATCTTGGAGGCGAAGGAGACCTTGTACTAGAAAATCTTATGCTGACAAATGGAAAAGATTCTGTGCCTGGAACCTATCATTAGGAATGAGCACAGCAGCGACCAGTTTACCTCAGATTTTGCAATACTTAACTGAGATGCTACACAAGGGCCTGTCTTTCCTCCATTAAAATCCATGCTTCAGCTATTTCAGCTCACTATAACACGAAACCACCCCTCTTCTCTCATCCTCTGCTCAAGCAGTATCTCAGACGGGCAAAAAACTTGAGACCACCCAGGCGAGCTCCATCCCCTGCCTGGGACCTTAACTTTGTTTTGGAGAAACTCACTCTATCTCCTTTCGAGCCAGCTGCTACTGCAGACTTAAAATTTCTTTCTTGGGAAACAGCCTTCCTTTTAGCAATCACTTCAGCTAGAAGGATATCTGAATTACAGGCCCTTATGGCAGTGGAGCCTTTCGTCATCTTTCATGCAGACAGGGTATCTTTCAGGACCAATCCATCCTTCGTGCCCAAGCTGGTTTCCAGTGTGGCTCTTAATCAGGCCATTCATTTGCCAACCTTCTTTCCCATCCCACAGAACAAAGGGGAATGGATTCTGCATTCCTTCAATGTGCACAGGCAACTAAGATTCTACTTGGACAGGATTAATTCTTGAAGAAAATCTGAACAATTGCTGGTAGCATTTGCTGCAGCGGCAGAGGGGAAGGCTACTTCAGAACAAACCATTACTAAATGGATAAGCCATTGCATTCATTTCTGCTATAAGCACCATGGAAAACCTATCCCCCAGGGGATCAGATCTCACTCCACCAGGGCTGCATCTACTTCTCCAGCATTTCTCAGAGGTGCCCCTACCAGGGATATCCTAGAAGCTGCACCCTGGAGTTCTGTGCATACCTTCACCAAGCATTATCATTTACCAATTTTCTCTAAATCCAGAGCTGGCTTTGCCACTGCTGTCTTGTAGGGCTTTATAGCTGGCCCTAATGCTGTATAAACTCCTCCTAGCTTTAGGAATCTACCCAAATGTAATGACTGCAACAGTGAAACACGAAGAACATAGTACAGTTGTGCACACTTACCATAAATGTAGATGTTCGAAAATATTCACTGTTGCAGTCCTGGTTACCCTCCCTCCAGCCCCCTAGATTTTCTGACTGTACCTCTACTTTCCTTTACTATGCTTAGTAGCCTTTTTGGTGTATTTGCTTTTGGTTGGAGGTATACTTTTGTGTTTTTGTTTATTTGTTCCCCATTAGGGGGGCACCTGACGTCTGGGGCAAGAAAAACTGATTTAATGATGTTTGCTGCATGTTTTGTACCCCTGACGACCTGACGTCATGGAAGAAAGGACAGCATCCGACGCAGGACCCAAGACTGTTAATTAGGCCAACTGAGGGCAACCTGCCAGCAGATTACCCAAATGTAGTGACTGCAACAGTCAATACACTCTAACATCTACATTAATGTTAAGTGTACACAACTGTACTTTACGTCACTAATTTAAAATTACTTGCCTATGCTAATCCACTAGTGTTAGAGCTGGATCCTGGAATGACGTAACCACTCCTTGCTGTCCTATGAATATTAATATTGTAAACACAGCTTACTACATTTAGACTTCCATGTTCAGAAGGAATATTTAAAATGAAAGTCTTCAAAATGCACTTTTCACCTAAGTGTTCAGAAGCATAAAGATGCATGAGAGCACTTTTGTTAGAAAAGAAAAGCACGTTTCGCACCTTTAAACATTCTTTAATACCCCCTTATGTAAGAATTTCCTTTTCAGACCCTGTACACAGAAGAATACAAAAAAATTAAGAGTTGAACTACCCAATCTGCCAGACAGCTTTCAAACTGTTGTGCTTGGGTACCGTAGGAACCTCCCAATCCAGACAGTAACCTAACAAGTCTGGAAAAGGGATGTAAGGGAAGTACAAAATGTGGCAACCTAGACCGAAAAGCCTGGGGCTGTCAGGGCTAGGACCCCCTCCCCAAGTGGTCAATCAAATGATATTGCCTGCAGTTTCTAGAAAGGCCATAGTTCAGACATATACCAGCCAAAACCATTTATAGCTCAGGTGATTAAAGATTTGCTAGACACTGAGAATGTAGAAAAAATACCCCAGGGGGAAGAAAGGCACAAGGTTTTATTCTGTGTTCTTGGTATCAAGAAAAGGTACTTGGAGACCATCTTGGATATCTGCTACCTAAACCAATTTCTGAATATGCCAAAATTTAAAATGCTCTTTCTTGCATAGACTTCACTTTCATTCTTTGTGGAGCATTCATGGCAGCCATGGATGTCAAGGACACATGAGTTGCTTTAAGCAATAAGCAAGAAAACAGAAAATTCTTAAGATTTGTAGCAAGGGGGGCTATTACCAATTCAGAGTCTTTCCCTTTGCCTTGCCCCACTGCACCCAGTGTATGTACAAAATGTCTAGCTCCTTTTAGCAGGATAAAGGACATTCAGATATTTCCTTACCAAGACAATTGCTTTGTTGTAGTTGTGTTCTACTATTGTGCCTTGAATTTCATCCAGAAATGTTATGCAGAGCTGGAACTGACTTTAAACAGTGGAGAATCCTCATTTATCCTTTATAGAAGTTGATGTTCCTAGAAATAACTGTAGACCCTCTTCATTGTAGGTCCTTCCTTCCCATGACAAACTAATGCTTTCTGGGTCTTTTACCTTGTATACTCAGAAGGAAAAGATCACTGCAGGGAATTATCTGAGTTTGATGCATGGAAACTGGCATTGTGACGGTGCTCTGGGCAAACCATTTGAGAACTTCAGTGATATCAGAGAGCCAGCACCTTCATTCTTTGGAAACCCCTTATTTCCCTGCTGCTATGCATCAGAAGAGAAATCTCCATGGTGACACCAGCATTGCCTCTTAAACAAGGGAATTTCCTATAGAAAAACTCACATTGACAGTAGGTTCACCAGACAGATGTATTGGAGAACGCAAAGGAATTTTAATTTCTTATTTGAAAATCTGGTATTGCCCCCTTCCAAACCAGCAATTTAATGTCCCATGCAGTTCATCTGCTGGGAAACGCTATTTTACATACCAACTCCTCTTTTCATGCCCAACATAGTTATTGAATCAACCCTGAATCAGATCATCCGGCTCCCACTTTTTTCTAAAATCCATGGAACTCTGGAGAGAATTCAGTATTCCTTGGTTGTGCACGGACAGTGGAAATTGCTAGTGGAATTAATGCATAGAACAAAAGAATTCAGAAAAACTGACAACTGTTTGCTTGCTTTGCAGACAGGAGGGAAGTACAACATATTAGCAAGCAAACCCTTTCCAAGTGGCTGGGATAATGTAATGCCTTTTGTTGCCAGCACTACTGAAAACAGGTGCTAGGACACCTTAGAATCTAGTGCATTTGCGGTATAGTTGAGGTAAATTCACTAACATATGTTCCCTCTTTAACAAAAACGTAAATTGTAAAGGTCTTGAAGGTTCTGTGCTCCCATCTACTAATCTGTTATAATTTTTACTAGATTTGTGGATGTTCTAAGTGTTTCACTGTTGCAATCATTACATTTGGATTATCTGCCTGCAGGTAGCCCTCAGCCGGCCTGAATATCAAAGTCTTGGATCCCTGCATCGGATGTGGTCTCTTCTTCCATGACGTCATGTCGTCAGGGATATAAAGCATGCAGCCGACGCCATTACATCAGTCTTTCTTGCCGCGTGGTGCCCGAAGCAGAAGCAATTCGCTAGTGCCAGTCGGCCGACCTCTGAAATTTTCGTTTGAGTTTCAGAACGAAGTCTTCAAAAAAGTACCCCGTTGGGGTTCCTTTTTCTTGCTCTAAACCAATGTCAGTAAAAGTTAACCATTGTTAATACCTGTGGAAAGCAAATACCTCAAAGATTTTGATTCGTACTGCATTCCTTGCTTAGGCCCAGACCACGACGTCCCTCGCTGTCTCTTTTGTGCCTTATTCAATCCTCAAACTATTCGTCCTCTGTTCATTTTTGCATCAAACTATTTCAGTACTCTGTTTAATTATCCAGAAATGGCTTCGGTAAGCCATCCGACCACCGACATTACAAAAAAAGTAAAGATAAAGACAGACACAGACCGCATAGGTCCAAAGCTGCCGACGACGCTTCTGTTAAGCTAGTCGCCATTTCGCCAGTACTCAGGCGCTTTCGCAGCCCCTGATACCTGCTACTTAAGATTCGCAGGCTCTACTGAGACCCATTCTGAGTCCGGTGTGCCACCAGATGCTTCTATGACCTTGGAACCTGCAGATGTCTCTACCTTGGATGTGTCTGGAGCCGCTGTGCAGGCACCGGCTTCTGAGGGTGTATTCAGTCCTACTGACTTGCATTTCAAACAAACGCCATCTTCTTCAAGGCCTAAAACTCAACCCACACCTAGAAAACAGACATCCAAACCGCATGGTCAGGCCCATATGCCTAAAAAAACAAGAATGGCTGAAGACCTTATTACTTTAATTAGGGGAAGCCAGCCTTCACCTCTGAGACCTAGAATGGATTCTCCTGATTTTTCTGATCAGGATTCTGAAATTTCTGTTTCTTCTGATTACCAAGATTTGCCCTTATCTACCAATGAGGATTCTGATGCAGATTTCATTCCCTCTGCTTCCCCTCCAGAAGCTTTTTCTTTTGGAGATACCTTACACACTGTTGGAGAACATTTCCGCTGGGAGAGTCAGGGATGATGTTCATCGTGCATACAGCTGCAGTCATAACAGATGGGTTTTCCTGCCGTCCAGCGGGTTCTCGGTCGGCCGAATTCCAAAGTCTAGGTTCGGCGTCGGATGTCGTCGCCTCCTCCCTGACGTCAGTGCGACAGGGGTATAAAAGAACCAGCCAATGCCATTTTCTTCAGTCTTTCTTGCCGCGCGGTGCCCGAAGCAGAAGCAGTTCGCAAGTGACGGTCGGCCAGCTCCTGAGATTACAAACATTTTTCTACCAAAGACTTCTTGAAAGCTAAGTACCCCGTTGGGGAAACTTTTCTTGCCTCAGACCGATGTCAAAGTTAATTGCATTTCATGTGGGAAGCAAAATACCGCATAAGGATTTCCATTCCCTCTGCATTCCTTGCTTAGGCCCAGACCACGACGTCTCGGCCTGTCGTTTTTGTGCTACATTCAACAAACGCACTATTAAGCGTCGGACGCAGTTCGCCCAACACTATTTTGGCAAAAAGTTTAATTACATTATGTCGTCGGATAATCCGACAACAGTTTTGAGTAAAAGACGCAAAGATAAGGACCGACATACGAGGTCCGCGACTTCTACCGACACCACGCTAAAGCCGACTACAGGTGCTCCGGTTCTCAGTGAGGCGCCTACGCAGCCCCTGACTACCGATGACACTTCATTAGCGGTGTCTTCTGTACCCGAGGTCGCAGGCTCTTCGGCCCACACCCCGACTACAGATACCGAAGCCACTCTTGGCGGGGAAACTCAGAGTTTAGACAGGCCTGCCACCTCTCAAGGTGTCTTCAGGCCGCCTTCTTCTTTTTCCATTAAGGCTTACACTAAATCTAAAGCAGCCATGCATTCTAAAAGACAAGCTCCACATTGCCCCTCTCAAGGCCCCATGCCTAAAAAGCAGATGCTCAAAATGGCTGAGGATTTGATTTACTCTTATCAGGGGTTCTCAACCCCCCTCGGACAAAAGGCTCAGAGTGGAGGAAGAATACCCTTCCTCGGACCAGGCCTCCATTACTTCACAGCATTCTGAGGACCAGGAACATTCATACTCCCCTTTTGAAGATTCTGATGCAGAGGAGTCCATTCCCTCCGTCTCCCCCCCCCCCCCCTGAGGATTACTCTTTTGGGGAAACCTTGCATACCTTGAGGTAACACTTCCACTGGGAAGGCCAAGAGTACTCAGACTCCAAGAAAAGGCTCAGGGATTTCCTCTTGCTCCCTCAGCACAGGCCTCTGGCAATACCTCCTGTCTTAGACATATTAGATGATGTGTATTCGGAGGCCAGCCTTAACCCAGATTCTTAACCTCCAGCTCCAGTCAAGCCTGACTGGTATTTCCAGGTTCCTGATTCACACCAATTCCTGTACAAAAGCCATTCGGCTGACCCAGAAACTATTTCACAGGGTCCCAAGGGAATTAAGGCCTCCACTGCCAAAAATCCACTACCTTCAGAGAGAGATTCCAGAGCGTTAGAAAGGTGGGGTAAAAAGGTATACACCTCGGCCACCTTAACCATGAGGGCATTAAACTGTCAGTTCCATATGTTAAAGTATCAACAGTTTTTGTTATCTCAGTTGAAAAGCAAAATGTCTCAACCTGAACAACCAGACTTGAAGGAGTTGCAGGATTTGTTGCATAGTGCAGAGCAAGTGGGTAAACATACCTTGCAATGTGGTTTTGATACTTTAGAGGCCTCATGTAGAGTTGCTGTTACAGGATCAGTCATACGTAGACATGCTTGGCTCAAAGAGCAAACCTTACCAGATCATGTCAAAGCTAAATTACTAGATGCACCTCTTCAAAAAGATGTATTGTTTGGTGTTAAAGCAGAGGAGGTATTAAAGAAAATGGAGGAAAAGGCAAAATCAATGCAAACAGTGAAAGATTTCCTTCAGGTACAACCTCCATGTTTCAGTAGAAATTGGCCTTCAAAAAATTGGTCCTTTCCAGCCATGGACAGACCTCAAAGAGGTAGATACAGGCGCCCAATGGGTAGAGGGCAATCTCAAGGATCATTTAGAGGCAGACAATGGCAAACACCTACACCAAGAGATGGTGAGGATAGTTCACAGCCATTCAGAAAGCAGACCCAATGACTTTCCCCTTTGCATGCCAAGCAAGGCTCAAATGGCAGCACCTTTAGGCGGAAAACTGGCATTATTTTCAAAAAATTGGCACATTGTCACAAAAGACAAATGGATCTTGGACATTATAGACAGAGGCTACAGATTCCACTTTCACACCCTTCCAAAAATGAGGCATGCCAAACCTGCCACCAAATCAAAGGGCAGAGGCACAAAAACAAATTTCAGATCTCATGGACATGAAAGCTATTCAAGAGGTACCTGCACAAGAACAGGGTCAAGGTTTTTATTCCAGACTATTCCTGGTACCAAGGAAGGGCAAAGATTGGAGACCTATTTTGGACCTATCCATCCTAAACACATATTTACTCGTACCAAAATTCAAGATGCTCACATTACAGCAGCTTCTTCCCATGCTGGGCAAGGAGTCATGAATGGGGGGCGCACATGGAGGGCAGATGCATTCAAGGTCTATGGACGCCAAAGGAAAGACATCTGCACATAAACCAAAAGGAGATGTTGGCAGTGATGCATGCCATCGAGACTTTCGAAAAATCACTACAACAAGGACATTTGCTAATAAGGACAGACAACACCACTGTCATGTGGTACATAAACAAGCAGGGAGGCACTCATTCTTATCCCCTCTGCAGACTAACAATGCTTCTCTGGGAAAAATCCCTGAGCCTGAAGATACACTTAGTCCCAGTTTGTACCAGGCAAGGACAATGTACTGGCGGACAGTCTGAGCAGAAATTTCATGGATCCACACGAATGGATGCTGCACCCTCACATTTTCTCTCAACTGACAAGGACATGGGGAAGACCGGACGTAGATCTTTATGCTTCCCACTTAAATCATCACCTGGAAAAGTTCTGCACAAGGACTCGCCACCCTCTAGCTTGGAAAACGGATGCTCTCTCCTTCAGCTGGAATTCTCTAAAAATTTATACATTCTCTCCCCTGCCTCTGCTGACCAAGGTGATACTGAAAATCAAAGCAGAACAGCCAACAGGCATCTTGATAGCTCCAGACTGGCCAAGGCAACACTGGTACCCATTGCTATTGACCATAACTCGGACCAAACCATGGCCTCTGACCCTATGGCCCCTGCTCCTAACGCAACACAATTACAGGACTGTACATCAAGACCTGAAAACATTGCATCTGACAGCCTGGAGGCTACCATGACTTCAACACCTAACTCTCTTTCCAAATCTGTTCAAGAGATCTTGCTGGAAGCACGCAGACCTTCCACCAGAAAAACTTATTCAGCCAAGTGGAAGAGATTCAGCATCTGGAATGCCAAAGGGGTCAGGACACAGCATTACTGAGTATACCTCAGATATTAGAATACTTGACAGAACTATTTCATACTGGACTCTCATACTCCTCAATAAAGATTCATGCTTCAGCAATCTCAGCAAAATACAACTGTGACCCTCCAGTGTTTTCGCATCCTCTGCTAAGACAGTTTCTAAGAGGGATAAAGAATATCAAACCTCCCAGAAAACAGCCAGTACCTGCATGGGATCTCAATTACGTGTTGGAAAAACTAACTCTTCCTCCATTTGAGCCAGCAGCAACCTCAGAAATGCAATTTCTTTCATGGAAGACTGCCTTCTTATTGGCAGTCACTTCTGCAAGAAGAGTTTTGGAGATACAGGCACTCATGGCAGTGCCCCCCTTCCTCATTTTTCATCAAGACAGAGTCTCTCTAAGAACCAATCCTACATTCATGCCAAAAGTTATTTCCAGGGTGTCTCTAAATCAAGCTATTCATCTACCTACATTCTTCCCCAATCCTCAAAATAGGGGGGAAAAACTACTGCATACTTTGGACATACACAGACAACTACGCTACTACTTGGACAGAACTAAGGCCATCAGAAAGTCTGACCAGCTGTTTGTAGCCTATGCTGCTGGAGTACAAGGAAAAGCAATCTCCAAACAGTTTCAAAATGGATTGGACATTGCATCAGATTTTGCTATTCTTTTCATGGAAAAGGTGTGCCAGCCAATATTAGGCCACACTCCACCAGAGCTATAGTCACTTCCACAGCTTTCCTAAGAGGAGTGGCAACAAAGGACATTTTAGAGGCTGCTACATGGAGCTCCGTGCATACATTTACCAAGCACTACCACCTGCCCTTATACTCCAGATCCCGAGCAGGCTTTGCTTCGGCAGTCCTGCAGGGGGTTTTAGCTACACCATCCTTATCTTAGTTCCATCCACCCCCAGCTTGGCTATGGTATTCAACCCATATGTTATGACTGCAGTTGCATTCTTGAAGGACATAGTACAGTTTTGTACCTACCATAAATGTAGATGTCCGATAGATATGCAACTGCAGTCAGATTTTCCTACCCCTCTGTATCCTTCTTTTTGGGTCCCTACCCCTTTTCCCTTCAGCTGGGGGTATCTCCTATGGTGTATCTGTTTATTACTGTTGTGCATGTTTGGGATTAATTTTATCCGTTTACCAAATTTAGCCTTCCTAAGAGGGCACCTGGCATCTGGGGCAAGAAACACTGAAGATGATGGCGTCGGCTGATGCCTTTATACTCCAGCCGTTGTGACGTAGGAGAGGAGGCGACACCAGCCGACGCCAGACCCAGACTTTGGAATTCGGCCGACCGAGGGCTGCCTGAGGCAGGACAACCCATATGTTATGACTGCAGTTGCATATCTATCGGACATCTACATTTATGGTAGGTACAAAACTGTACTTTCTTTTATACCCCTGTTGCACTGACGTCAGGGAGGAGGCGACGACATCCGACGCCGGACCTAGACTTTGGAATTCGGCCGACCGAGGACCCGCCTGACGGCAGGAAAACCCATCTGTTATGACTGCAGCTGTATTAGCACTCGAACATCTACATTTATGGTAGGTACAAAACTGTACGTACTTAGTGTTTCACTGTTGCAGTCATTACATTAAGGTAATCCTGGCAGGTTGCCCCCAATCGGCCTGAATTCCAATGTCCTGGGTCCTGCGTCAGCTGCTGTCGCCCCTTCCCTGACGTCAGGTCGTCAGGGGTATAAAAGAAGCAGCCGACGCCATTTTCTTTAGTCTTTCTTGTGGCGCCCAAAGCAGAAGCAGTTCGCAAGGGCTGGTCAGCCGACTCCTGAGATTTTCGTGTTCGAGTTTCAGATCCGAAGTCTTCAATAAAGCTAAGTACCCTGTTGGGGGAAACTTTTTTCTTGCTCCAGACCAATGTCAGAAAAAGTAAATAATTGTATTTCTTGTGGAAAGCAAATACCTCATAAGGACTTTCATTCTTACTGTATTCCTTGCCTAGGCCCTGATAACGTTGTTTCTGGTTGTCTGTTTGTGCTAGATTTAACCAACGCACTGTTAAGCATCGGTATGATTTTGCTTTAAACTATTTTGGACGCCGGTTTAATTATCCAGAAATATCGTCTGATAGCCATCTGACTACCGGAGTTCACAAAAAACGCAAAGAAAAGGAGAGAGATAGACAACAGAGGCCCAAAACCAACGAAGTTTCTCCTAAGACGGTCGCCAGTTCTCAGTGAGGCGCTTTCACAGCCCCTGACGCCCACTACTTTAGAGTCGCAGGCCGCAACCGGCTTCCACGTGGAGTCGGCCATGCCGCTGGAAACTCAAGGTATTGGAGCCTCTGATATTATTCCTTCAGATGGGTCCGGAGCCGCTGAGCAGGCACCGGCTTCTGAGGATGTATTCAGACCTAAACATCTCTACATTAAACCGACTTCAGCTTCAAAGGCAAAAACTAAAACACCTTCTAAAGCAAAGAAACAAACTCAAGAGCCACATGGACAGGCCTCTATGCCCAAAAAACAGATGCTCAAAATGGACCAAAGACTCTATTACCTTGATCAGGGGTTCCCATCCCCCTCCTGAAAAGCAAGAGACTGACTATGAATCTTCAGATCAGGTTTCTATTTCTTCTGATTCCTCTTATGATCAGGAATATTCTCTTCCCCCTATGAGGATTCTGATGCTGAAGAAATCTATACCTTCAGCTTCTCCAGAGGAATATTCTTTTGGGGAAACCTTGCATACCATGAGGGAGCATTTCCACTGGGAGAGCCAAGATTTTTCAGAATCTAAAAAGAGGCTCAGGGATTTCCTTTTACTACCTCAACACAGGCCACTAGCCATTCCACCTGTGTTAGACATGATAGATGTGTTTTTGGAGTCTAGTCTTAACTCCTGACTTTTTACCTCCAGCTCCTGTTAAGCCTGACAGATGTTACAGGGTTCCTGACTCTCATAAATTTCTTTTTAAAAACCCTGCTGCAGACCCAGAAACTATTTCACAGGGTCCCAAAGGAGTTAAGGCTTCCACTGCAAAAAACCCTACCCCCTTATATGTTCTAGGGAACTGGATAGATGGGGGAAAAAAGGTTTACACATCTGCTACCTTGGCTATAAGGGCCTTAAACTGTCAGTTTCATATGCTCATATATCAGCAACATGTTATGGCATTGCTTAAACAGAAAATGTTATTAAACTCTGAATGTGAAGAAAAAAAGGAAATGCAAGATTTACTGCATGCAGCTGAACAGGTTGGAAAGCATACTGTGCCATGTGGTTTTGATTCTTTGGAGGCCTCCTGCAGGGCCGCAGTTACGGGTTCTGTAATTAGGAGGCATGCTTGGTTAAAGGAACAAAATCTGCCTGATCATGTCAAAGTTAAATTATTAGATGCAGCTTTACAGCATGATACTTTGGTGTTAAGGCAGAAGAGGTGTTAAAGAAAATGGAGGACAAGGCTAAATCTATGCAAACTGTCATATTTTTTACAAGTACAGCCACCTAGGTTTAGTAGACACTGGCCTACAAAGAATTGGTCCTTTCCTGTGTCAGACAGACCTCAAAGGGGCAGATCCAGACGCCCTAGAGGCAGATCCCAGGCACAAGTTTCATACAGGTCAAAGCAATGGGGTGCTTCTACCTCCAAAGTTGGAGAAGACAAATCACAACCTTACAGGAAACTGTCCCAATGACTCCCCCTGCCTGCTCCAAGCACTTAACTCATGGCAGCACCTTTAGGGGAAAAATGTGCACTTTTTTCACAAAATTGGCACATTATAACCCAGGACAAGTGGGTTCTAAATATAGTGTCAGAAGGCTACAAGTTCCATTTCCGTACCCTGCCAAAGGCAAACGGCTGGCCAGATCTGCCAAAAAGTCAATGGGCAGAGGCACAAAAACAAGTCTCATCCCTCATGGACATGGGGGCCATTCAACAAGTACCAGAGGAAGAGCAGGGACAAGGATTTTACTCAAGACTTTTCTTGGTACCCAGAAAGGACAGGGCCTGGAGACCAATACTGGACCTATCTATTCTGAACACATTCCTGGACATAACAAAATTCAAGATGATGACTTTGCAGCAGCTTCTGCCCATGCTGGGCAAGAACGCTTGGCTTGTGACTCTAGACCTAAAAGAAAACAAACTGAAACCAGTAAAATGCACAAAAGCAGTCCGGACAAGCACCGTAAAGCCCAAAAAAATGTTAAAGTCCTTATTGTGAAGGCTGTTTGCAGTACAAGCTGCAACACTGAAGTTGAAATCCACTTGCACGTATAAAGCCACACTGAAGTCGGAAAAAAACTTGAACCTTAACGCACTTTATTATTAAAACAAGCGTTTTCGCTGTGGTTAAAACTACAGCTTCATCAGAGGCAAAAGTAGAATGCAGTGTCAGAGTCAGGTTTTTATACAACACACCCTCGCCTTAATTAGTAATGCAATCACAATGAAGGCGTGTTAGCAGCATTTCTTGCAAAAGTGAATTCAGGGCATGAAAGCTCTGTTTAGGAGCATTCTCAAAAGTGTGTAGTTTCATACTTTTAAAACAGTTGGAAACCATGAAACATTGATGCATCAGCAGTTTGTTACGTTCATACACCAAGCAAATGTGCATTAAAAGCATGAAAGTGTGTAAGAAATATATACACAATAAAAGCAGTCTAAAAACAGTGCCTAACAAGTCTGCATATAAAAATGTTTATAGAAAAGTGTTTGTAAAAAAGTATCTAGTGAAATCACTACCTGCAACTATAGTTGGAAGCCTTGCTAAGTGTAAGTCTTAAAAGTAGTGAAAAGTATATGTTACTACAAGTTATTATTAAAGTAAAATAAAATGAAGTGAAAAGTGAAGTAAGACAAAGGTAAAGGAGTTATCTTCTATAGCTCCTCATTTTCAGGACACAAGCTATATTGCAGTGTTCATTCAAACCTGGGTACGAAAATGAGTCTAGTAATATTTGCCATTCTAGCTCCTTATTCTCCAAAAAGAGAGGTACTGGACCCCCTCTTTCTGTTTTCTTGACCTGGTCAATTGCAATAAAATGAAAGCTATGTCCTTGATGTTTCATTACGTGTTTAGCTAAAGCGTTTTCTTTTTTCAGTTTCCTTATGGCATAATCATGTTGATACAGCCTGTCCCGTAGTCTCCGGTCAGACTTGCCTATGTAAAATGCTTCACAGCAGTTGCACTTAGCTAAATAAACTATGGATCTAGAATCACAATTAAGCTTATGTGTAATGTGGTACTTTTTGTTGCGTATTACAAAGGAATTGGAAGCCTTCACAAGATGGCAATAGTTACATGCCCCGCACTGAAAACAGCCTTTTGTTCTAGTCATTATCTCCGTCTGTTTACTTCTTTCTAGCAAAGTTTTCAAATTATTGCCTCTCCTATATGCTATCAGAGGTTTTGTGCCTAACTTGTCCATGAGTTCCTCATTATTTGTTATGTAATACCAAGTTTTATAAAGTATAATTTGAATATTCCTCGAGTCAATACTGTAATTTGTGATGAAACTATTTACAAACGAGGTCCCTGTTATCTAAGTGTTGGAGGTTGCCCTAAGAAAGGGTAGGTTTTCCCCAACCCTCGGATTAGCCTCCAAGTCTTCCTCTTGTCCACTGAAAATTTTGTGTGGAAGTAAGGGTAGAAATTGACCTTCCCTTCTTTTATTATTGATCTCATCCAGTATTTCTTCAAATAAAGTATTTGGGTATCCTCTGTTGGTGAACATTACTTCCAAGATTTTACATTCTTCTTGGAATAGTATCTCATTACTGCACATCCTGGCTGCTCGAATTAGCTGTCCCTTTATAACAGCCTTCTTTTGCTTGAATGGGTGGCAGCTGTTGTAATGTAGAAGGGAGTTGCAGTAGGTTGGTTTTCTGTATATCTTTGAAGAATATTCGCAATTGTTAATTTCTTTATACAAGTGAACATCAAGGTAGTCAATGCTTAGCTCTGAGAATTTAGATGTGAATTTTAAAAAGTCAGTTGTGTTATTAATAGAAGAAACAAATTCATTTGCTAGTGTCTCATCGCCATCAAAAAGGATGAAAATATCATCCAGGTATCTTGTGTAGAACTTGATGCGGTTCGTTGTGTTAACGTCCTTAAGAATGTTGTCAACCTCCCAGTAGGCCATAAATAGGTTAGCTACTGTAGCACCACATGGGGACCCCATAGCTACGCCTTGTTTCTGGAGATAATATTTCCCATTAAAGATGAAGTTGGACGTAAGTATGATGTCTAAAAGTTGCGATACTAAGTCAATTTCATTTTTGAGTGCTCCCAAACTATCTAACATTAGTGAAATCCATTCGATAGCCTCCAGGTGAGGTATAGATGTGTATAGATCTATGACGTCAATAGTAAGGAAGTTCAGTGAGTCGCTGTAATCAATTTCACTTATCTTTTTTAAAAATGTCCACGAGTCCTTGCAAATGTGTGATATTTTCTTAATATATTTGCTCAGAATAATTTTTACAAGTTGGGCACTGGGGTATGTAAAAGAGACTCTGCTATCAATCAATGCCCGGATTAGTGGATTAACCAAGTTTTTATGAATTTTTGGTATACCAAAAATTACTGGAGTCCTAGGCATTGTGATGTCAATGTAATTGTAGGTGTCAATATCAATGCACCCACTAATAAATAGGTCCCTTAAAAAAACCCTAGTCCTAGAAATTGACATGTTCATCTCATTCAGTGACGATGAACTATAAGCTGGACTATCGAGGACAGTTTCCATTTTACTAATATATAGGAAGTTGTCAAAGATTACAAGCCCACCTCCTTTGTCAGGTTTTACTACCCTGACTGGTGCTTTACATAAGTTTTCCAAGCCTTGTAGTTGTTCTTCTGTGATGTTATAGTCTAACCGGACGTTTTTAGTATGTGAAAAAGTGACCATTTGTCTGAGGTCCAATTCACAAGTTTTTTCAAAAAGTGTTAAAATGTTGTGTAGTGGGGGGGGGGGTTATAAGTACTAGCTAATTTCAAATTAGTATTCATGTTAGTAACATCATTGTTAAACATTACATGCAAATTCAGTTTCCTGACAAAGCATTTCAAGTCAATCAACGTCTTAACAAGGTTACATTTAGTTGTAGGAACAAAAGTGTTCCCGAATGGTAGTAGTTCTATCAGGGATGGAGGCACGTGAAAGCTTGAAAAATTATAGATTTTAAAGTCGCCTTTTTCATTCGTTAAGATACTTAAGTCACCTAACATGTTGTTGTTAGTGATAGGCGTTGAATTGGGAGTAGAGTCACCTGTTACTATCGTCTGGACCAGTTCTTGTTGTAATAAGGGCGCTGATTCGGGTTCCCTAAAAAATGCCTTCCCTGATTTTCATACCACTTTCACTTCATTTTATTTTACTTTAATAGTAACTTGTAGTAACATATACTTTTCACTACTTTTAAGACTTACACTTAGCAAGGCTTCCAACTATAGTTGCAGGTAGTGATTTCACTAGATACTTTTTTACAAACACTTTTCTATAAACATTTTTATATGCAGACTTGTTATGCATTGTTTTTAGACTGCTTTTATTGTGTATATATTTCTTACACACTTTCATGCTTTTAATGCACATTTGCTTGGTGTATGAACGTAACAAACTGCTGATGCATCAATGTTTCATGGTTTCCAACTGTTTTAAAAGTATGAAACTACACACTTTTGAGAATGCTCCTAAACAGAGCTTTCATGCCCTGAATTCACTTTTGCAAGAAATGCTGCTAACACGCCTTCATTGTGATTGCATTACTAATTAAGGCGAGGGTGTGTTGTATAAAAACCTGACTCTGACACTGCATTCTACTTTTGCCTCTGATGAAGCTGTAGTTTTAACTACAGCGAAAACGCTTGTTTTAATAATAAAGTGTGTTAAGGTTCAAGTTTTTTTCCGACTTCAGTGTGGCTTTATACATGCAAGTGGATTTCAACTTCAGTGTTGCAGCTTGTACTGCAAACAGCCTTCACAATAAGGACTTTAACATTTTTTGGGGCTTTACGGTGCTTGTCCGGACTGCTTTTGTGCATTTTACTAGACCTAAAAAAGGCATGCCTGCATGTTCCAATCAATTATGCAGAAGATACCTCAGATTCAAGGCTGGCTCAATGCATTAAAAATTCTCTGCATTGCCCTTTGGTTCATAGGTTCATACTAGGCTATCTGCCCTAGGGCATTTATAAGCCTAGCCAGAGTGTTTGGCTTTCGCCACCCATTTTAAATTAAATTTGCTATGCCCTTTTTTGAGGTTAGTATACTGTGCCTCTGTCTAACAGTGACACAGAAGTGATACCCGGGGTAAACCTACGATCTCCCATCCACTCATCAAGATTCCTCTTGAAGAGAGTCAGAGGGACTCTGCCTAACCTGGACTGCGATTTTATTCCAGAGTGAAGGGAGCCTCTGGGTTATGAATCTGTCCCTCCAGCATGTCCTATTTATTTCAGTGCTGAAGTTCAAGTCTCTCGAGCACGTAGCTCGATGGGATTTGGATTTTCTGAGGTGCAGCATGCCCATTAATTCCAGGTTGGACATGGCTTTGTACGTCAGGCACAGATCGCCTCTGAGCAGGCAGTATGCCACTGAGTAGAGCTGGAGTTTCTTTAACCGGGCAGCATATGGCATCTGTTTGAGCCCTTTGATCCTCTTGGTGAGGTACTTTTGGGGTCTTTCCAGTTGCTGCAGGTGTCTGGTAAGGTACATCCTAAAAGGGGCATTGTACTCAATTATGGGCCTGATGAGGGATGAGTAAAGAGGCACGATGACCACCCCTGATCTAGATGTGAATCCCTTCATGATTAGGTGGGCTATATAAAATGTTTTTCTAACCACGTTGGCCATGTGGTTGTCAAATGAGAGATTGCTATCAACTTGGGTCCCCAGGTCCCTAATTACTTCTGTACTTAATGGATTACCTTCTATGTGGTAATTTGTGGGCACTTTGTTTTTGCCAAAGGGGATGACTATACACTTTTTGGCGTTTAGCTTGAGGCCATGGCTCTGGCACCAGTTGTCTGTTTCTATGAGGCCCTTTTGGAGGATGCTTGTGTTGGCTGGAGAGTCTATTATGGTGCCCAGTTTGCAGTCATCTGCGAACTTGGTCAGCCACAGTCCTTCCGTGTTGGCCTGTACCTCCGAGAAATACATACCGAACAAGGAAGGTCCCAGGACTGAGCCTTGTGGGACGCCACTTGTAACTGGTTTGGAGTCTGACATGGCTCCAGCAATTTTAACCATGTGAGTTCTGTCCTTGAGCCAGTTTGCAACCCATCTAGTGACACAGGGGTTTATATTTAAGCTGGTTAGCTTATCTATAATGCCCGAATGGGGTATTGTATCGAAGGCTTTTGCGAGGTCCAGGTAGGCTGTGTGGACCACCTTCCCCTCGTCAATGGCCTTGGTGACTGTTTCAAAGAAATCGGCCAGGTTTAAGAGGCAGGATCTGCCCTTAAAGCCGAACTGGGTAGGAACCAGTGTCTGTAGGTCCCCAATATCTTTATTTATGAGGTCCATGATGATCCTTTCCATAGCTTTGCAGACCAAGCTAGTCAGGCTTACGGGGCAGTAGTTTCCGGGATCCGTTGAGGCACCACCTTTGTGGAGAGGGACCACTGTTGCTGTATGCCACTCTTTGGGTACATATCCAGTAGTAAGGCTGAGATTGAACAGTAGTTTTTATGTTTGGGTTTAGCTCTTCTTGGAGTTCATGTAGGACGCAGCCCAGGACACCGTCTGGTCCCATTGATGCTGTGTTTTTTGCTTTGGAGAGGGCGGCTCTTACCTGAGCATCTGAGATGTCAGGGGGCAGCACTCTGCTGGGATAGATATTTGCCCTTTTGGTGGGGGGGGGGGTTTGCGCTGAACCTGTCAGCTAGGATGTTGGCAATGTTTGTGGGTTTGGTGTATTTTTTTGTCATTTTGGACTAATTCTAAGCATATCTGGGAATTCCCACCCAGGTTCCTAACATAACTAAAGAAAGCCTTGTGATTATCCTTAGTGTCCTGTGCAATTTTTCTCTCGAAGCTTGCCTTAGACGATTTTATGAGTGCCCGTAGTTTTTTGCTAATACTGATCAGAGATGCCTTCCCTTTTTGGGATTTTGCTCTATCATGTAGTAGCTTCCTCCTTCTATTGTATAGTTTGTTTATGGCTGGGGTCCACCAGACAGGACGTCTGCCTTTGGAGGATTGGGTCTTGGTTTTATTTGGGATTGCATGATCCATGCATTCCTGAAGGTGTTATAGAATGCGTTTATAAAGGATTCTGCGGTCTGGGCCATATTTTCCACAGGCCCGGGGGCTTTGAAGGATTCCACCTTGGTTTTGAGGAGTGTGAAATTTGCTTTAGAGAAATTTTTCACTGTGGTTTTCTGGGCAGGGGGTGGGGTCGGGATGTGAATATCCAGTGAGATTACTTTATGGTCTGATCTTACCAGTGAGGGATACACTTCTGGTCTGGAGCATAGAGTCCCCATGTTGGTGATCAGGTCCAGTATGTTTTCCCCTCTTGTGGGAGTGGTAACAAGTTGTTCCATAGCATTTGAGTTTATAAATTCTAGGAACCTTTGGGCTAGGGTGTTGGAGCTAGAGTAATGCTCCCAGTCTATGTTTGGGTAGTTGTAGTCGCCCAATATGATGGTGTTTGGAGAGACCTTCATATTTTCCAGGGTTCTCAGGAAGGCCGAGTGGGGCTCCTGGGTTTGGGAGGGTGGTCTGTAGCAGGCTATAAACTGGAAGGCAGTTTTACCCCCTGTTAGTTGCACATGGATAGTCTCTGATGCTTCGTGCTGTGCCACCAATCTGGAGGTGTGGGTATCTTTGACGAATATTGATACTCCCCCCCCCCTCCTTTTGTGGTTCGGTCCAAGTTTTGGGGCCGAAAAGCATGGTATGCGGTATAACCTGGTAGTGCTGGGGTGCTCTCGGAAGCCTTGAACCAGGTTTCTGTTACTGCACAGATATCGATGTTCTCCATGCTAAGGAGAGTTTTGAGTGCGTGCATCTTGAGGTTTAGTCTTCTGGCGTTGAGTAGCATTACTCTTAGTTTCTTATCCCTTGTGATACCTATGGAGTTGGGTTTGTCTTTTCAGCCTTGCCTAAAAAAGGCACTATGGGGGTAGCAAGAGCCTTTGCCAATATCCGAAAGCCCTGGGGTGACAGGTGCAAGCCGTCCCTAGCGAAGCATTGTGGCTTGTCGAGCATGTCATCCCATGCTGACAGGCATTGGATCCCCTTTGAATGACACCAATATTTAAGCCAATTGTTGAAATTTATCATCTTGTCTTCATATTGTGGCATCATTCTTGGTTGAGGGTAAGATGCTACTCAAGGTCAGGGTCATACCGGCCTGGGCTACATGCTCAGAGAGCTCCTCTGTCTCTCCATGTAGTCCAGGGAGGTACGTCTCAGGTCATTCACACCAGCATGGACAATGACTGAGTCATATTTGTACTTGCCTTGGAGTGACCTGAGTGCTTGTGTTATGTGGCGGATCCTAGCGCCCGACAGGCAGCTCACCGTGACCTTCTCCTTGTTCAGCCTGGTGAGCGAGACGTCAGTATGCCTGACGATAGTCACCTATTACAAGTGTATCAGGTGTGTTGTTTAGCCTTAAGGGCTGTGACTGTTCGGCACACTGGCTTTGTGAGCTGTGTGTTGCACGTGTTTTGTTTTGGGGTAGCAATTGCTTGGGTGTCTGCTTTAGAGGTTTCTGCTGCTTAGGCAGATTTTTATTTAGAGCCTCCCGAGTATTTTGTGTTTGGTTTGCTTTCGTGTTAGGTCTATGTGAGACTGGAATTGAGTGTGGTTTCCTTCTCCTCCTGACTGGTTACGCCAGTACTGCATTGAGAGAGCTTAGCCTCCAGTTTGGCTATATGGTTGCATCTCTCACGTGTTGGAATTTGTTGGGAGAAGGAGTGGGTTGTCTGTGTACATGAGGCAGTTGTAACATTGCCTCAAGATTCCCAGATTCGCCAGCTGGACCGGAGAGGAGATTGACAACTGACCTTTGGACATGCTAGAATAGTGTTGGGAATTCCTTTATAATTGAAAAAAAGGACCAATGGGGAACAAGGTACTCAAGGGGAGTGTTTGAGGGTGTAGTGCTTTTAATTTTTTAGTGCTGACTTTGTGAGGAAGTGCCAGGTAACTTAAATGCAATGTGTTACAGGTAACTTAAATGCAAAAACGACAAACAGTAACTTTCTTTCAAGTGAAACAAGGAAATAAGTACAGTAAGCAATGCAGATATCACTAGGGATCCACAGAAGTGATGAAAAGCTGCGTTTTAGGTGGAATTAGCATTTCAGGGAAATAAGCAAACAAGCATACAAACAAAGCTAGATTCGGCAGGCCTGGATCTAGTCTATGCTACAGCAAACAAGGTGTACCAATTTCAGTAAGAAGCAGTTCAGATATGCAGGCACTATAAGCCTTTAACCAGAAATTCCCAGCTCAGAAGGGCAGAGTCCAGCCTCTCCTCCCACAAGAGTGCAGACCACGAACCCTCTTAATGTAAAATAACTGGCCTGAAGCCCAAGTGCTTAAACCAGAATTAATACACTTTTAGAATAACAGACACGGCCCTCAATCATCAGTTCCCAACTTAGAAGGATGTAAGCTACCTGTTCTGCCACTACAGTGCAGACCACAAACTTAATGTAAAACAACTGGTCTGAAGCCCAAGTGCTTAAACTAAAAGGCTTAGAATGAGTTACACCAAGCAGTAATAAATACAATTGAGTACTTTTAAGATGACACAAAAGCAAAATAAAGTAGGGAGAAACACAAATACAGTAAAAGCAGATATTTTTTTTTTTTTTTTTTTTTTTTTTTTTTTAAGTGGAAAGAGAGAAAGGAAAGAGAGAAAGGAGTAGCAGAAACTAAGCTGATTGGCCTTCTCAAATGTTCTCCCTGTACTGGGTAGAATGAGGTAATGACACTAGACTGGGAGGAGAGTCCCAGATCAAATTTACACTAGGGGCGGGCAACTGCAAAGCCACCAAACAAACTGCAGAAATGTTTCTCACAGCTGAAAAGCAGCAGTGAGCCTTTAAATGAAAGTTTTAAACAGCTAAATGAGCCTCTAGACAAAAGTTTATCTGCAACAAGTTATCAGAAACAACCCAACAGATGCTTAATAAAAGTGGACAATTTCCAGTTAATACATCACACACAGTGAAACTAGCTAGAAAAATACACAGTACACAAAGTGCTATAAATAAAGAACAAAATAAACAAAAAAACAGGATACTTAATGTTATATATTATAGCTCCAAGTTTCCTGTGTCTTTCCTTCGATCAGCTCAGTGTGAAATGGCAGAACACTCACAACTGAACTTCTTGGGTAATAAAGTTGAAACCTGACAGTTTTTAAGAAAGAAATGTCAAAAGAACCAATGAGGTGCTTAGTCTAAACTGTAGTCCAGGTGACCTCAGTCAGCCATTGACTTCAAACAATTCTCTCACTGAAATGCCTGATGGCTTTGGCTAAACCAAGATGTCCCTGAATGTGCTCAGAGACACAGCCTCCACAAACACTAGGCCCAAATACAAGCCTGAATATGGAAGTGCTACAAATATCCCCACTACTTAGAACAAACTGCAGAAATGTTTCTCGCAGCTGAAAAACAGCAGTGAGCCTTTAAATGAAAGTTTTAAACAGCTAAAAGAGCCTCTAGAAAAGAGTTTAACTGCAACAAGTTATCAGAAACAACCCAACAGATGCTTAATAAAAGTGGACAATTTCCAGTCAATACCTCACACACAGTGAAACTAGATAGAAAAATACACAGTACACAAAGTGCTATAAATAACTAAGAAATAAAGAACAAAATAAACAAAAAACAGGATACTTGGCTTATCTATTGTGCCCAGGGTCTTTACAAAGTGTCTGGTACCAGTAATTGCACTCTGCAGACAGAGGAATGCAACTATATCCTTACTTGGACAACTGTCTAATTCAAGCAGAGAACAAGGACTTTCTTCTACAGCATTTGGCGTTTGTGAAAAGACTTCTAACATGCCTAGGGTCCACGGTCAACGAAAAGAAATCAAGACTAGTACCCTCTCAAGAGATGATATTCCTGTGTGCAAGCTTAAATACAACTGCCCAGATGGCTTATCTCACGCCAGACAAAGGCAACTGACTAACTATTTCAAAATGTTGGCAACAAAGGCCCAGTTATCTGCAAGAAAAATTCTGCAGGCTTTGGGCTTCATAGCATCCTGCATCCTACTAATTCCATATGCAAGACTGCATATGAGGAAACATCAATGGTACCTAAAAAGTGTTTGGACTCAACATTGCCACAGTCTGGAAACAGTGAATGTTAAGTTGTCTATCTCGCCTCCATTCTTGCTGGATGGGTTCGGAGCCGATCCTCGGCTCCGACTCGGCCTTTTACTAAAGCTCGAGAGCTATTTACCTGCTCTAGGCCTCCCCTTATCCCACAATGCTAGGCTTCAGATACCCAGATCTCATTTGCTGCTTCAGCTACGAGGTTGTGTTTTTTACCAGCTCCAGGTCGTATAATTCTTTTACTATTTTACTGTCAGAGTTGTTATTTTTAGATTTTCTTGTATATTAGTTTTATTAATCGTGGTTCCCCTTTAGACCCACTTAGGATCTCCTTTTTTCCTGTTAGTGTTTTTCTCCCCCACCCACCCCCTTTGGGGTAGTGGTTAGGCCGGTCGGTCTCTTTATAGTATTGTTTTATATAGATATATATATATATATATATATATATATATATATATATATATATATATAGATAAATATATATATATATATATATATATATATATATATATATATATATATATATAAAATTTTCGTGTTGCGTTTTTTGCTACTTATAACTGTTGTAGTTGTAGAGGTATAGTATTGTTAGTTCTAGTGCTTGTGTGTGTTTAGTGTTTTAAGCACTAGTTTAACTTCCCTTGGTATCTGTTCTATCATGTCTAAGGATACCAAGGTTTCAGGTTTCAAGAAGTGTGGCTCGTGCTGTCAGAAGATGTCTCTGACACAGTCACACTTCTTGTGTTTATTGTTTGGGCCCCCTACACCTGCAGGACTCTTGTTCGTTCTGTCATGCTTTCAGTCCGAGAGTCCTGCAGGAGCGTAGGAATAAACTCATTTTGAGAGGCTTGTTAAAGCCTGAAGGATCCCCGGCTAAGCCTTCGTCGAGAAAATCCTTAAAGCCCACCAGACTGTCTGCTCCCTGTTCGGAGCCGACGCCAAGCGGTGCTTCTGCCTCCTCATCTGTTCCGGCCGGAACCAACACTTCGAGACCTCAGTCGGCTCTGACTTTATCGGAGCCGTCTCTGAGCCGAAAGTGTTCGAGATCCCCCTCCTTAGAGTCCGTTCGCTCGGCTCCCAAGTCCCCATTACTACAATCGGAGTGGAGCCATAGATCCCATTCCTCTCGGTCCTCTAGGCTATCTGACCATGACTTAGGGTGGTCAGTAGGCTCCTTAAGTCGCAGGCACTGGCCAAAATGTTGACTAGCTCTTCTCAACAGACTGGCTATCCCTGTTCCTTCAACAGTTCCTCGTCCGACTCTACTACTGTGTTCGGAGCTGGAGCTTGTTGGGGCTCGAATCGTCGGAACATCAGAGCCGATGCCCCACCCTTCGGCTCCAGTCTCTTCATTGGTTCTGTCCTTGGAGGGATCCGGGCGCCGAGACTCCCTCGTAGCCTCCGAGGGGGCGAGTGGCATCGGACCCTTGTCTGACCCCATTCTCTCTCTCTGCGCAGATGAGCTCGGCCCCATTGGCCTTGGAGCCATCCCTCTAGGTGCCGGGAGGGGTTCACGTCTCTTTGAAGCGGGGACCCTCTTCTCTGCCTGATAGGGGTGCCTTTGAGGTCATGAGGAGCGTGCTGAATCCGGTGTTGGCTTTGCGATTGACCCCTTCGGCTCCTCCCCCTATGGTGCCTGCGTCGTTCTCTCTCCGCCCTCCTGACCCCAAGCGTGGAGAACAAGCGCTCCAGGTAGCCCCATTGGGTGTATCTTCCTCTTCCGAGGCCTCCCCTGATCTCTGAGGAGCCCCCTCAGAAGAGAAAATGTAAGAGGAAGCATGTTGATTCCCCCGAGTCTGTCGCCTCTGACACCGACTTGGAGGATTCGGAAGGGCCCCCAAGGTCCCCCTCCGAGGATGTCTCCTTTTCAGACATCCTTGAGATCCTTAAGCAGAGGGGTAACTGGACCGCCCTCATCCCTTCCGAGGGCGAGTCGGTGTATCTGGACGAGTTTGGTTCTCACCCTTCCACCTCCTGAGTGTCTCCGCCTTTCGTCCCGCTCATGGAAGTAGCGGCTCGGAAGGCATGGACGACCCCGGACACAGTGGAACCAGCTCCCCGCAGGCCCACAAAATTCATTACAGCCCCGTCCGACAAACAGTTTCTTACAAAGGGTGTCCCTGTTGATGCCATGGTGGTTGCAGCAACCACTAAGAAGGTGTTGGCTGACCCTTCAGTGTCTGTCCATCCACCTAACAAAGTATCTAGGACAATGGACAGGTACGGGAAGCGGATGTTCTCTTCAGCGACCTTTTCCATGCGGTCGCTGAACTATCTGTGCCATTTCACCCACCTTCAGAGATCTCCTCAAGGAACTGGGTGATACCCTTAAGGATCCATCTGCTGCGGTGTCTCAGGATAAGATCAACTCCCAGCTGGCGACCCTTAATTCTATAGTCCACGCCTCCATGCGGCTCATTTCTTATGCAGCCGATGGAGCAAGTAGAGCCACAGGCACAGGCGTGGCTTTGAGAAGACATGCCTGGATGCGGTTATGTAACTTTGTTGACCCCTTTAAGGCGTCCTTCACCAATACCCCCTTCGATGGTTCGGCTTTGTTCGGACCACAGGTGAAGGATACCCTTACCAGGTGTGAGCAGGAAGGCAAGACTCTATCTGCTGTGGGAGTCCGTTTTTCTACTCCTCCTAGACCATACCCTAAAGGTCAGAAGTTTGGGAAAATGTGGTTTTGCAAACCCCAAGGAGTCGTGCCTGACACATGTGGCGAGTTTCCCTCCAGGGGCCTAGGAGGGAACTACAACAGACGCCGCCCGAGGGGCAGATGGGGTCCGCAAAATCAGGGTAGCAGGGAATCTCTTTCTGACAAACCCTTTCAGCACCCCTGAGGGGCTGCCTGACTGTCCACTCTTGGAGGCAGTCGGGGGAAGATTGTCACTGTACCAAGAAGCCTGGCGACTCCTCTCACAAGACAAATAACTGCAGTCTATCATATCCGAGGGTTACAAAATCCCCTTTGTCCACACCCCTATGCAAACAAACGGGTCTCTTCCAGATGTTCCACCTGGTCTAAGGGAACAAGCAGTACAATAAATTTCATAACTGCTAGAAAAAAGAGCAATCCAGCCAGACCAGCAAGGATCCGGGATTTACTCCAAGTTCTTTTTGGTACCAAAGAAAACCGGGGACTGGAGACCCATTTTGGATCTCAGCAGGTTAAACAAATCTGTTCAAAGAACGAAGTTCCGGATGTCCGGACATTTGAATGTGCTCCATAGACCTTCAGGATGCGTACTGCCATATCTGAATGAACAGACGCTCCAGGAGGTTTCTCCTCTTCCGGCTGGGAGCCAGTCACTATCAATTCAGAGCCCTGCCCTTTGGTCTCACCACAGCCCCCAGGGTGTTCAACAAATGCATGGCAGTGGTTACGGCTCACCTGAGACCTCAAGGATTCCAGGTGTTTCCATATCTAGACAACTGGCTCCTAACTGCTTCCACCAGGCATCAGGTAATCCGAGCCAGGGATCATACCATGCAAACTTGCTCAGAGCTAGGTATCTCCATAAACTTCGAAAAGTCTGCGTTGTCACCTTGTCAATCTATAACCTTTATAGGCGCCATATTAAGCACAAAAGAACTGTCGGCAAAACTTCCATTAGAGTATTAGTCATTCACTGACATGTTCAAACGTTACTACAATGCAAGAGAATCCAGGCCAGATTTGTGCTGAAAACCTTGGGTCTCATGGCAGCAGCAATCACATTACTTCCCCAGGCTTGTTTTCACATGCGGATTCTTCAATGGATGCTTTTTACCCAATGGTCCTTTCAACAGCTTCCGATGTCTCACAACATAATAATCGCCCAATCATGCAAAGACCACCTTTCTTGGTGGATTGTCTCCAAGTTTATCAGGGCAGACCGTTTGTACTTCCTCCTCCAGTTGCTACGGTGACAACGGATGCCTCCCTGGGGGGGGGGGGCATTTTCAGGGCAGGACTGTCCAGGGCACTTGGCAAACCCCTAGAGTACCATCTGCACATAAACGTCTTGAACATGAGAGCGGTACTTTGTGTTGCAAGCTCTTCAGGACTCTACCTACCAGGACTATTGCAGTTCAGACGGACAATATGTCTGTAGTGTGATACATCAACAAGCAGGGCGGAACCAGGTCCTATCCCTTAAGTCGAGAAGCACTCAGACTCTGGCAGTGGGCGATCTCCTCTCAACGGTTTCTGATGGCAACGCACATCCCTGGGAAGTCCAACATCATAGCGATCAGGCTAAGCAAAGCAATCCTTATGCCTCACGAGTGGTGTCTCAATCAGTTAGTAGCGGACAAAATTTTCTGCAGATGGGGTCAACCTTGCTGCAACCTTTTTGCAACTCCTCTCAACAGCAAGTGCAGCGACTTCACTCTCTTCCCCCTCCCAGGCCCCCCCCCCCCCCAGAGATGCTGTAGTTCATGATTGTCCCCGGGGTCTGCTCTATGCATTCCCTCCTTTTCCCTTAATTCCAAAACTGATTCAGAAAGCGACCATTTTGGGATTTGGGATCCAGGATGATTCTCATTGCTCCTTACTGGTCTCGACAAATTTGGTTCCCATTCCTGCATAGTCACCTGCTGGAGCAGCCCTGGAATCTAGACCCAGTGCCAGACCTCTTGATCCATCAGTCAGGCGAGCTGCACCAATCCCTTTACTCTCTCAACCTCGCAGCTTGGTTGCTCCACTTCCAACCTTAGTAGCCAGGCTTCCACATGTTTCTCAGCCAGTGCATGAAATCATACTTTCTTTGCACAAACCACCTACTAGGAAGACTTATGCTAGTAAGTGGGAACGTTTTTCTTTCTGGGCAGAGGCTAGGAAGATAAACCCCTTTACAGCCCCTGTCCGTAATGTTTTAGATTTTTTGGCGGAACTTTTTCGAGCAGGTTTCTCAGCTGCCACCATTAGGGTCCAATTGCCTGCTATTGCAAATTTTCACGTTAGCCTATCAGAGTCCAGTATCCTGTCCCACAAACTTTGTAAGGCTTTTCTTAAAGGGACTATGTTACTTAGACCCCCGGTTAAAGATTCCCCCCTCTGTGGGATTTAAACTTGATATTAACTTCATTGATTCTCCCTCCTTTTGAACCTTGCAGCTTCTTGTTTCTTAGTTACTCTCCTGGAAGACTCTTCTTAGTAGCCATCACCTCGGCCAGAAGAGTATCGGAACTTCAAGCCCTTTGTGTTCGCCCTCCATATCTTACTTTTCACAAGGATAGAGTTTCACTCAAGACTAATCCTTCCTTTTTGCCCAAAATACCCTCAGAAACAAATCTCAATCAGGCTATTGATCTTCCTGTCTTTTTTTCCTAATTATTCAGACAGAGCTGAACAAAAGTTACACTATTTGGACGTTCGCAGGCAGTTAGGTTTTTATTTGGATAGGGCCAAACAGTCAAGAAAATCGGATCCAACTCTTCCTATCCTATGCTGAGGGGAAGCAGGGCCTGCCAGTTTCTAAGGTAACCTTGTCCAGGTGGCTGGCCTCTATTACCTTGATCTACCAACTGAGACATAAAGAACTTACGTCAAAACCAAAAGCTCATTCCACCAGAGCATTGGCTACGTCGGTAGCTTTTCAGGCTAGACTTCCAATGGAATCTATTTGTGCTGCAGCAACATGGGCCACTCCTCATACCTTCATTTCGCATTACAAGTTGGATATGGCCTCCAGAAGTCGAGCTGATTTTGGTTCCACTGTGCTCAAGAGTCTGTTTCGATGAGCCACCCAGGACTAAGGTGATAGGGACGCTGTCCCATCCAGCAAGAATGAAGGCGAGATAGACAACTTAACATTAAGAAGTTATGTACCTACCATAACGTTCCATGTTAGTTGTCTTCATCTCGCCTTCTTTCTTGCATCCCACCCTCCATCCCCCTAGCCTGGCTAGGACCAAGAAGAATCCCTTTTGAGGCCTTCTTCCTACGGTTGACCTTGTTTTTAGGTTTCGTCCTACTCTGTTTGTAGCACTGTAGGTAAACATTTGGTGGGAACTAGTGTGTTTTTTTTCTATGGTGTTAGCTTTTCAAACGAGATCTGGATATCTGACGCCTAGCATTGTGGGATAAGGGGAGGCCTCGAGCCGGTAAATAGCCCCTGAGCTTTAGTAAAAGGCCGAGTCGGAGCCAAGGATCGGATCCGAACCCATCCAGCAAGAAAAAAGGAGAGATGAAGACAACTTACATGGAACGTTATGGTAGGTACATAACTTCTTCTTACTCTCATTCCCTGCCTGCAACAGGAGTTTCGATGGTGGGCAAAGGCTTGTCACCAAAACAAGGGACAGCCATTCACATTACCCCCAGCCTGGCAGACACTAACAACGGATACATCAGATTATGCCTGGGGGGCCCACATGACAGGAAGATGCATTCAGGGCACATGGTCCTCAAACCAAATTTATCTACATATCAATCAAAAAGAGATGCTAGCTGTTCAAAATGCCCCGACAGCCTTCAAGGACCTACTTCATCCTGGACAACCACGGATAGACAGAGACAACACCATGGTCATGTGGTATATAAACAAGCAGGGGGGGGGGGCACACATTCTTACCCCCTTTGCAGACTAGCCATGACTTTGTGGGATACAGCATTGACTTACCAAGTACATCTGCAGGCACAATTCCTGCCAGGAAGAAAAAATACTCTGGCAGGCGAACTAAGCAGAAACCTCATGGATCCCCACGAGTGGCAGCTGGATCCACAAGTCTTCAGCATGATAACAAGGAAATGGGGATGCTCGGACATAGATCTATTCGCCCCCCCTCACAACTACCAACTAAAAAGATTCTGCACAAGGACTTAGCGCAGACAAGCATGGAAAGTGGACTCCCTATCTTTCAGCTGAAAAAACTATAAGTATATGCGTTTCCCCCACTGCCTCTCCTCCCCAAGGTACTTATAAAGGTCAGACAGGAGAAGCCAAAGATGATACTGATTGCCCCAGACTGGTCACGCCAGTACTAGTATCCAATCCTAAGAAACTTGTCTCAGTGCCCAGCTTGGACCTTACCTCAAATACCGTCCCAGCAAAACAATCAGATCCTGCACAGCCAACTCAGGACTTTAAACCTAGCAGCACTGTGGATAATGTAGTCATACAAAACGCACCTTTCAGTAAAGCCATGATGGATGTCATTTTGGAAGCCAGAAGGCCTAGTACTCGAAAATCTTTTGCTGGAAAATGGAAGAGATTCTGTGCTGTGAACCCAGGCACAAGGAACTAATACAGCTGTGCCAAATATTCCTCAGATTTTGCAATACTTAACTGAGATGCTGGACAAAGGCCCATCTTTTTCATCTATTAAAATTCATGCCTCTGCCATTTCAGCTCATTACAGTACAGAGCCACCAACCTTTTCTCATCCCTTATTAAAGCAGTACCTCAGAGGAGCCAAAAATGTAAGGCCTCCAAGGAGATCACTAATGCCTGCATTGGACCTCAACTATGTCTTGGAAAAACTCACCCTGCCTCCTTTTGAGCCATCTGCTACTGCTGATATAAAGTTTTTATCTTGGAAAACAGCTCTGTTCCTAGCAGTAACTTCTGCAAGACTTGTTTCAGAGCTACAGGCACTCATGGCTGTGGAACCATTTATTATTTTTTTATCCAGACAGGGGGTCTCTGAGGACAAACCCAACATTTATGCCTAAGGTGGTGTCCAGTGTGGCTCTTAACCAAACTATACATCTGCCAACTTTTTATCCAAATCCACAGAACAAGGGGGAGGGAATTCTGCATTCTTTGGACGTACACAGACAGCTTCGATTCTTCTTGGACAGAACCAATGTTTTCAGAAAAACAGCAATTACTAGTGACATTATGCTGCAGGATCACAAGGAAAGGCCATCTCAAAGCAGACTATTTCAAAGTGGATAGGCCACTGCATTCGTTTCTGCTACTTACACCATGGCAAGCCAGTGCCTAAGGGCATTAGGCCACATTCAACCAGAGATGCAGACACTTCAGCAGCCTTTCTCAGGGGAGTACCAACCAAGGACATTTTAGAGGCTGCTACTTGGAGTTCAGTGCACACCTTTACAAAGCACGATCATTTGCCACTGTACTCTAAATCCAGGGCAGGCTATGCCACTGCAGATGTTCATCGTGTTAACCTGCTGCAGTCATCACACTTGGGTTATCCTGCCGTCAGGCGGTCCCGCAGTCGGCCCAAATCCCAACGTCTTGGTCCGGCGTCGGTTGCTGTCGCTTCTTCCCTGACGTCAGTGCGCCAGGGGTATATGAGGCATCCAACGCCATTTTCTTCCGTCTTTCTTGCCGCGCGGTGCCCGAAGCAGAAGCAGTTCGCAAGTGCCAGTCGGCCGACACCTGAGATTTTCTAATCGAATTTCAGTCAAGTCTTCAAAGCTAAGTACCCCGTTGGGGAACCTTTTCTTGCCTCAGTCCAATGTCAGAAAAAGTTAACAATTGCATTTCTTGGGGGAAGCCAATACCTCATAAGGACTTTCATTCTTATAGTATACCTTGCCTAGGCCCAGACCACGTCGTCATTGGTTGTCAGTTTTGTGCTAGGTTCAATAAGCGAACTGTAAAGCGACAATTTGATTTCGCACTGCACTACGGTAGGAAATTTAATTACACTATGCCGTCAGAGCAACCGACTACCGGCGTGCATAAAAAACGCAAAGATAGACAGGCAGCCTAGATCCAAGCCAGACTCGGAGGCCTCGGTTGGCTGGTCGCTGGTTCTCCGGTTTTCAGTGAGGCGCCTACGCAGCCCCTGACTACCACAGAATTGGAACCCCAGACCGCTTTGGATTCTCAAGTAGAGAGTTCTAGGCTGACGCAGCCATTTTCTTTAGGCCCTACCGACATTGCAGAAGGCGAAGCTGGTGCTGCGGAAACACCTTCGGTTACAGAAGGTGTCTTCAGACCAACTACTCTCACCATAAAATCTTATGCTAACCTTAAGACTCTTCTAAAACCAAAAAAGACTGCACATCAGTTTCCAGTTCAAGGCCCCATGCCTAAGAAACAGATGCTTAAAATGGCTGAAGATTTGATTTCTTTAATCAGGGGTTCCCAACCCCCCCCCCCCCAAGACAAAAGGCCTAGACAAGAGGAGGGTTATGCCTCCTCTGATCAAGTGTCTTTCCTCAGGCTCCTCTGAAGAACTGGATTACTCCTTTCCCCCTTATGAAGATTGTGATGCTGAAGATTCCATTCCCTCAGCTTCTCCCCCTGAAGACTATTCCTTTGGGGAAACCTTACATACCATGAGGGAACATTTCCACTGGGAAGGTCAGGACTACTCCGACTCTTCTTTTACTCCCCCAGCACAGACCACTTGCTATCCCTCCAGTTTTAGACATTGTGGATGATGTTTACTTAGAATCTAGTCACTGCCTCCTGCTGTAGCCAAACCAGGTAGATGATAGAGTGCCTGACTCTCACAAATTCCTTTACAAAAGCCCTGTTGCTGACCCAGAGACTATCTCCCAGGGTCCCAAAGGGGCTAAGGCTTCTATGGCTAAAATCCTGTACCCTCTGAAAGGGACTCCAGAGCATTAGATAGGGGTGGAAAGAAGGTTTACACCTCCGCTACTCTAGCTATGAGAGCACAAAATTGTCAATTTCACATGCTAAAATACCAGCAATTCCTAATGTCTCAAAACAAAAGATGAGCACGCACCCTCAACAGTCTGAATTCAAAGAAATGCAGGATCTATTGCATGCAGCTGAACAGGTGGGCAAACATACTTTACAATGTGGATTTGATTCCTTGGAAGCTTCCTGTAGAGCAGCTGTTACTGGGTCTGATATACGTAGGCATGCTTGGTTAAAGGAACAAACTCTGCCTGATCATGTCAAAGCGAAGTTGCTAGATGCACCCTTTTACAGCAGGATGTCTTATTTGGGGTTAAAGCAGAAGAGGTTTTAAAGAAAATGGAGGATAAGGCAGTCAATGCAGGCGGTCAAAGATTTCTTACAGGTACAACCCCCACGCTTCAGAAGAAATTGGCCAGCAAAAAATTGGTCCTTTCTAGCTTCTGACAGACCACAGAGGGGTAAATACAGACGCCCAAAGGGCAAGAGGACAAGCACAAATCCCTTACAAACCTCGCCAATGGGGCACTGCAACACAAGGGAGGAGAAGACCGGTCCCAAACTACTAGAAGACAAACACATTGACCTAAACCTCAAGCTGCCAAGCAAAAATCTCTTGGCAGCTCCCTTGGGAGTAAAATTAGCATTTTTTTATAGACAACTGGCGCATCGTCACAAAGGACAAATGGGTCCTAGACATTATCTCACAAGGATACAGATTCCATTTCCACACCTTGCCAAGGATAAAAGGAATGCCAAACTTGCCACAAAAATCAATGGGCAGAGGCACAAAAACAAATTACAGCTCTCATGGACAATGAGCCATTCAACTGGTACCTGCACAGGAACAAGGCCAAGGATTTTACTCAAGGCTCTTTCTAGTTCCCAGGAAGGACAATGCTTGGAGACCCATTCTGGACCTTTCATTTCTAAATACCTTTTTGCAAGTACCAAAATTCAAGATGCTAATACTACAGCAGCTTCTTCCCGTGTTGGGAAAGAAAGCTTGGCTAGTAACGGACCTCAAGGAGGCATACCTGCATGTCCCTATCAGACAAAATTGCAGAAGATACCTTAGTTTCATTGCAGGTTCAACCCATTACCAATTCTCTGCACTGCCCTTTGGCTTATCTACTGCACCCAGGTTCTTCATACTGCAGACAGAGGAATTCAAATATACCCATACCTGGACGACTGCCTCATCCAAGCAGAAAACAAGGACATTCTCTTACAATATCTGACTTTTGTAAAACACCTTCTAAGTTGCCTAGGGTACACAGTAAACGAAAAGAATTCAAAACTAGTGCCCTCACAAAATATGACATTCCTGGGTGCCAGCTTGAATACAACGGCCCAGATGGCTTATCTGACTCCAGACAAACAACTACAACTAACTCAGTACTTCAAAATAATGGCAACAAAGACCCAACTCTCTGCAAGAAAAATTCTGCAGGCCTTGGGCTTCATGGCATCTTGTATACTACTAATACCATTTGCAAAACTGCATATGAGGAAATTACAATGGTACCTGAAAAGCGTATGGACACAACACAGCCACAGCTTGGAAACAATGATACCTCTCATTCCCTGCCTTCAGCAGGAGTTTCTATGGTGGTCACAGGCATGTCACCAAGGATCTTCTGGAAGCTGCAACTTGGAGTTCAGTACACACCTTCACCAAACACTATCACTTACCACTTTACTTTAAGACTAGAGCTGGCTTCGCCACTACAGTTTTCCAGGGCCTTCTAGCCTCCTCTAACCCTGTTTGACTCCACCTCCCATCCTTAGCTTTGGGATTCTACCCAAGTGTGATGACTGCAGCAGGGTAACACGATGAACATAGTACAGTTTTGTACCTACCATAAATGTAGATGTTCGAGTGTATACCCTGCTGCAGTCCAGATTACTCTCCCTCCATCCCCTCTGACCTAACTAAAACTTTTCAATACCTTAAAATCTGATACAACCTTTGTGGTGCATTTGCTTATAGCTGGAGGGATGTTTTGTTTCTGCTAAGTTTTTATTATTGGTACTATCTACTGACCATCTTTTGGGGGGCACCTGACATCTGGGGCAAGAAAAACTGAAGAAAATGGCGTCTGATGCCTCTTATATACCCTTGGCGCACTGACGTCAGGGAAGAAGCGACAGCAACCGACGCCGGACCAAGACTTTGGAATTCGGGCCGACTGCGGGACCGCCTGACGGCAGGATAACTCAAGTGTGATGACTGCAGCAAGGGTATACACTCTAACATCTACATTTATGGTAGGTACAAAACTGTACTTTCTGCAGGGCCTCAGCCGCTCCTATTGCTGTTTAGCTCCAGCCTCCCAACCATAGCTTTGGGACTCTATCCAAATGTAATGACTGCAACAGTGAAACATGAAGAACATAGTACAGTTGTGTACACTTATCATAAATGTAGATGTTCGAGTGTATTCACTGTTGCTGTACAGGTTACCCACCCATGGAACCTATCTTTCCTTTTCTGATTTATGCAACCTGTGTGGTGTATTTGCTTGTAGATAAAGGTAAAGTTTATATTGGTGCATGTATTTTTATATATGTATATATACATATATATATATATATATATATATATATATATATATATATATATATATATATATATATATATATAAGTTTTGGCTACCCTTTTAGGGGGCACCTGACATCTGGGGCAAGAAAAACTAAAGAAAATGGCGTTGGCTGCTTCTTTTATACCCCTGACGTCATAGAAGAAGGGACAGCATCCGACGCAGGACCCAAGACTGTTAATCAGGCCGACTGAGGGCAACCTGCCAGCAGGATTACCCAAATGTAATGACTGCAACAGTGAATACACTCTAACGTCTACATTTATGGGAAGTGTACACAACTGTACTTGACTGACTCCAAAAAAGCTTAGGGAATTCTTACTCCTACCTCAACACGGGCCTTTAGCTATCCCTCCTGTCCTGGACATTGTAGATGATGCCTTCTTGGAATCTAGCCTGGCCCCAGACACTGTTACCTCCGGCTCACAGGAAACCTGACCGGTATTAGAGTACCTGACTCTCACACGTTCATCTTCAAGAATCCTACTGTGGACCCAGAGACCATTTTCCAGGGGCCTAAAGGGATTAAAGCTACTACTGCCATAAACCCTACCCCTCTGAAAGAGATTCCAGGGCCATGGACAGATGGGATAAGAAGGGATGCAGTTCTGCTACTTTTTTTCCTTAAGGGCCTTAAGCTGCCAGTTTCATATGTAAAAGTATCAGCAGCATATTATGGGGCTTCTTAAACAGAAAATGATGTTGATTCCTGACTGTGCTGAAATAATTACAGGATTTAATGCATTCTACTGAACAAGTTGGTAAACATATTTGCAATGTGGTTTTGACTCTTTAGAAGCATCTTGCAGGGCTTCTGTCACTGGTTCTGTTCTTAAAAGGCATGCTTGGCTTAAGGAGCAAAATTTGCCAGATCATGTTTAAGCTAAATTACTGGATGCTCCCTTAAACCAAGACCGCCTGTTTGGCAACAAAGCAGAAGTTGTCCTTAAAAAGATGGAGGAAAAAGCTAAATCTATGCAAACTGTTAAAAGATTTCCTGCAAGTACAGTCTCCCAGTTTTAGTAGGCATTGGCCTTCTAAGAATATTGGTCCTTTCCTGTCTCTTCCAGGCCTTCTCTGTCCAAACCCAGGAACAGCAGACCACCTAGGCTACAGTCTCAAGGTACTCACAGGCCTAAGCAGTGGGGGCTTCCACTTCCAAAGCTGGAAGTAGTAAGACACTCCCCCTATGGAAAACGGTCACAGTGACTTAACCTTAAACCTTCCAAGCCCTGCTCAGCTGCCTGCTCCCTTAGGGGGAAACATCTCCCTGCATGTGAAAAACTGGGAACTCATTACCCAGGGCAAATGGGTTTTAAATAGTGTCCCAAGGATACAGATTCCACTTCCACACCTTACCAACCCCAAACGGTTGGCCAGACCAATCCCCAAATCAGTGGGCAGAGGTTCAACAGCAGGTACTCTCTCCTCTAAGTATCTGGGCTATTCAGCCTGTCCCAGCAGAAGAAAAGGAGACAAGGTTTTTACTCAAGACTTTTCTTGATACCCAGAAAAGATGGCTCCTGGCATGGTATCCTGGGCCAAACACCTTTTTGGTAATCCCAAAATTTGAAATGCTAACACTTCAGCTGCTTCCTTTGCTAGGCAAAGATGTTTGGTTGGCGACCTTAGACTTTAAGGAAGCTTACCTGCACACTCCAGTAAGGGAATCTTGCAGGAAATACCTATGTTTCAGAGCAGGCTACATGCACTATCAGTTCTCTGCACTTCCCTTTGGCTTATCTACTGCGTACAGGTTATTCACAAAGTGCCTAGCTCCAGTCATTGCATTTTGCAGGCAAATAAATATTCATATATACCCATACCTGGATGATTGTCTAATTCGGGCAGAAAGCCAGGGCATGCTACTAAATCTGGCATTTGTAAAGAAACTGCTAACCTCACTGGGGTACACCATAAACACAAAGAAATCTCATCTAGTACCCTGCCAACAAATTGTATTCCTGGGAGCAAGCTTGAACACAACTTCCCAGATAGCTTACCTCACGCCAGAGAAACAAGTTTATTTGACAGCCTACTTCTAACTACAGGCCACAAAAAATAGCTATCTGCAAGGAAAATCCTGCAAGCCCTGGGGTTCATATCCTCTTGCATTCTACTAATTCCATATGCAAGACTGCATTTGAGGAAACTACAATGGTATCTAAAAAGCCTATGGTGACAACATTCTCTGGACCTGGAATCAGCGATTCCTATCATTCCTTGTATAAAGACAGAGTTCGTTTGGTGGGCAGAGGCCTGTTACCACTACAAGGGACTGCCATTCACTCTACCCCCTGCTACCGAAACCCTAACAGAAGCATCAGACTATGCATGAGGGGCTCACTTGGCAAGGCAGTGCATTCAGGGCAAATGGAACCAGAGTCAAATTCACCTGCATATCAATCAAAAAGAAATGTTAGCTGTATAGAATTCCTTGACAGCCTTCAAGGACCACATTCTTCCATGACAGTTATTGGGAAAGACAGACTACACCATTATGTGGTACATAAACAAGCAGGGGGATCCCATTTGTGTCCTCTCTGCAGACTAGCCATGGCTCTGTGGAACACAGCCTTGAGCTACCAAGTGCACCTACAATCTCACTTCCTGCCAGGCAAGCTAAATTCACTGGCAGCCTACCTAAGCAGAAATCTCATGGACCCACACGAGTGGAAACTGAACCAAAGATATTCAACATTTTGAGAAACAGGTGGGGGAACCCAGAGATAGACCTGTTTGCCTCCCCTCAGAACTACCATTTGGACAAATCCTGCACAAGGACTGCCCATAGTTAAGCTTGGAAAGTGGATGCCCTATCCTTCACTTGAGAACGCCTCTCAGTTTATGCCTTTCCTCCTCTGCCTCTCCTCTCAAAAGTTCTGCTAAAGATCAAACAGGACAAACCAAGGACAATACTGATTGCATCAGACTGGCCACGACATAACTGGTACTCCCTCTTGCGCATTGTCACTGCTGGAACCATGGCACCTGCCTCAGACCCCTTCCCTGCTAGGGCCAGATTCTGCACCCCTGCTTCAAACCCTGAACCTTGCAGCCTGGCAAATTCCCTGAGCTCTCCAATAGCATCCCTCATTAAGCAGGTGCTAGATGTCATTCTGGAGGCAAGGAGGCCTAGTACTAGAAAATCCTATGCTGACTTGGGATGGGCACAACAGAGCCCAGCTTAACCACATATTCTTCAATACTTAACAGAGATGCTCCACAAGGGCCTTTACTTCTCGTCAATTAAAATTCATGCCTCAACCATTTCAGCACATTATAATTGTGAGCCACCCCTCTCCTCTCACCCCCTGCTGAAACAGTTCCTCAGAGTGGCCAACATTTTAAGACCACCCAGCAGAGCCCCTACTCCAGCCTGGGACCTTAACTTTCTATTGGAAAAGCTCACTCTACCTCCTTTTGAGCCAGCTGCAACTGCAGAGTTGAAATTCCTTTCTTGGAAAACAGCCTCCCTTCTAGCCATCACATCAGCAAGAAGAGTGTCTGAATTACAGGACCTCATGGCAGTGATGCCCTTCATCATCTCCCATGCAGACAGGGTATTTCTCAGGACCAACCCTTCCTTTATGCCCAAGGTGGTATCCAGTGTGGCCCTTAATCAGTCCATTCATTTGCCAACCTTTTTTCCTAATCCACAGAACAAAGGAGAACGAATACTGCACTCTTTCGTCGTGCACAGACTATTTTGATTTTATTTGGACAGGACTAAGCCTCTCAGAAAAACTGAACAGCTGCTAGTTGCCTTTGCTACAGGGGCAGAGGCGAAGGCCATTTCATAGCAAACCATTTCTAAGTGGGTAGGCCATTGCATTAATTTGTGCTATAAGCACCATGGAAAACCTACTCCACAGGGGATAAGATCACATTCCACCAGGGGCTGCATCTACATTTACAGCCTTTCTCAGAGGTGTCCCTACCAGGGACATCCTAAAAGCTGCTACGTGGAGCTCTGTACATGCCTTCACCAAGCATTACCACTTGCCTCTTTTTTTCTAAATCCAGAGCTGGTTTTAGCACTGCAGTCTTGCAGGGCTTACTAGCTGGTCCTACTGCTTTCTAACTTCCTCCTCCCTTTCTTAGCTTTGGGAATCTACCCAAATCTAATGACTGCAACAGTGAAACATGAAGAACATAGTACAGTTGTGTACACTTGACATAAATGTAGATGTTTGAGTATTCAGTGTTGCAGTCCCGGTTACCCTGCCTCCAGCCCCCTGACTTCTCTTGGCTATACCTTTCTTCTTAAGTGTATTTCAGCTTTTTGGTGTATTTGCTTTTTGTTGGAGGAGTAACTTTATATATAATTGATTCCCATTGTGTGGGCACCTGACATCTGGGGCAAGAACAGCTGATGTAATGGCGTCTGCTGCATGCTTTATACCCCTGACAACCTGACGTCATGGAAGAAGAGAGAGCATCTGACGCAGGGATCCAAGACTTTGTTATTCAGGCCGGCTGAGGGCTACCTGCAGGCAGGTAACCCAAATGTAATGACCGCAACAATGAATACACTCTAACATTTACATTTATGGTAAGTGTACACAACTGTACTTTCTTCACTTTGAGTCCTCCTCCAATGTTTTGTCTTGTGGTTACTTGGATTTTTTTATGGTGCAAAAGCCTGTTGGTTCTCTCACTGAGAAAAATGCACTGCACCTGGTAATTTTTACACAGTCCACCTTTTGGCTCACATCCATCCATTTACAACCCCATTTTCCCTTTTTTGCACATGGAGTTGAGTGTCAGTTCAACAGTGATAACCAGTATTTACAACGCCAGATAGTCTTTTCCACACACACGTGCACTCGCCTGCAGCCAGTTTAGTGCCCAGTCCACCTGCTGCATGTTTTTGGAATGTGGGAGGAAACTGAAATGGTCGGTTAATACACAGGGAAGGACATGCAGACTCCACAGAGACTCTCCATCAGAGAAATGAACCGGAGGACTTCTTGTTGTGAGGTGATCGTGCTACCCACTGTACCACTCGCATATTACTGTGCTTTCCTCTGGTTTAAAGAATCTCTACAATTTCAAGCAAGGTTGTAGAATTTCCAAATTGTAATTTATTCTCCTGAAGTCTTGTTATGGGGTGAGGGGGGGCAGTGGACTTGACTGACTCACTTGCCACACAAGTGAAAATGGTTTGAGCTGCTCTTCCTTTTACTTTTGCCTTGGCTTATGTCCTGAGCTAAAGAAGAAATCTGACCAGATGGAAAACCTTGTTTCGAAGCTAATTCCCATGGGTAAGGAATGGTTCTGCTGCAGTGAGCCCTACTACTCAGTATCTACTTTATGGTGAGTGTGCTCAGTACATTTGTAATTGAAAGTGTACTCAGATTTTTGTTTTTATTTTCTTTCTGCAGTTAAAGAAACCAAAGCTAAAAGAAAAAGAAAACTGATTGTGGATAGCATCAAGGAACTTGACAGCAAGACTATCAGAGCTCAGTTGAGTGATTATTCTGACATTGTCACAACATTGGATCTTGCTCCACCTACTAAAAAGCTGATGATGTGGAAGGAAACTGGTGGTGTAGAAAAACTTTTCTCTCTCCCAGCTCAACCTCTTTGGAATAGTAGACTACTGAAGGTATGAAAACATTTGTTCACTTGCCTGTCTTGTATGGGTTGGTAAGGTAGCAGCTTTGTAGGCAGGTTAAATGCTTTGTGTCTTGACAGGTTTTTTGCTGCTTGATAGGCCTAAATGCCACTTGAGTAATGGTGATAATTTGATATGGCTGCATGTTGTGGCTTTTACTTTTTTGTAAAAACAATTTAAACGTTATTTGTCCTGGCAAGTAAATCTTTCCTGGTAGGTCTACAACTGTCTTTGTTCTCTTCCATTCTGATTTTCTTTCTCTGAAACTCTCCTTGAGGAATGCACACCCTACATCATTTCATGCTGACATCACTTGATTGACTAGGAGACTTACCCCACCCTTCTAAGCCTACCATTTTGTTTTCTGTTTGCAGTTAGAATCTTAATCTTCTGTAAAAATTCCCCACCAATTCTTACTGTGTGTTTGGGGCAGGAGGGAAGAGAGCCATTGGGTCATTTAAAGGTGCTATAACTGCAGACTGGAAGCACCCACGCTCTGCTCCATATCATTTTGAGACTACCAAACCTTATACCAGGCATCCTAAGGCTTGAATGTTGCATCATATTCATAGGTTCATAGGTGTGTATTAGGCTAAAAGCGCTGAAGCCTGTACAAGCCTACCTCATGGGATTACACTGGCATCATGCCACCCGACATTAGTTCCCATTGCCTCTATCAAGTAGAGCCACTGAAGTGATCCCCGGGTTGAATTTTCTATTTCCCATCCACTCATCAAAATTTCTGTTGGAGGGACAGTGAGGTTCTCTGTTTTACATGTATGGGAAGTCTATTCCCTAGCATGGGCAGTCTCTGGGTTATGAACCTGTCCCTCCACGTTCTGCTGATTGTGGTGATGAGGTTGAGGTCTCTGGAGTGTGTGGTGTGGAGGGATTGGGATTTCTTAAGATGTAGCATTTCTAACAAAGCTGGGTCAGACATGGCTTTGTTAGTCAAGCAGAGATCGCCTCTAAGTAGGCGATATGAGACGAGTTTTTTGAGTCTATCCATATGGGACAACTGTTTAAGGCCTGGGATCATCTTTGTGAGGTACTTTTTCAGCCCCTCCATATTCCTAGAACAGCACTGCTTTCATAGACATTTTATCACTTTGTTGACTGAAAAGGAGGCTAAAGCCTTAAATATGATTGGATTGTTAGTGGTTTACTCCTTGCCAGGTTGGGGCTTTATCTCATTCATTTCTTTTACTTGTCTTAATTTCAAGCTTTCTTTGGTGGACCAAGCAGTATAGAAAATTTCCTTTCTTCCCTAGTTTTCATCTTGGGGTTGTGGTATTAGTTAGGGTTGTCTTTGACTTCTGGATTGGTCTTCCGTGTAGTTAACTGAAGATCTGAAGTGGTTTTCATTTTATCTTCTACCAGAGGGACACTGATCTGTCTTGGCTGCGTGCTTAGCATTGGATCCAAACTCCAAGCTCCTCCCCGTAATGCCCCTGTCTCGCTGCTCCCCGCAGATCTCATTTGACTCTTGCTTGAACAGTGTGGTTCCGTAGCTACAAGCTCCGTGTTTAGTGTTTTTTTTTCATTGGGGGGGGGGGGGTCTCTCTCTCCTTTTCACTTCTCTGCAGTCTTCTTTATCTGTTCTGCCCTATCCTTTGCACTTAGGCATCGATGTATTTTAAAAAAAAAAAAAACTTACTGTCCATGTTGTGTGTGTGTGTTTATATCTCCTGATTAGCCATGGCCGAAGCCTGGCTTCAGAAAATGCACAGTATGAGCATAAGCTTCCCTTTCCTGATGACTGCACTCTGTGCGTGGTTTTTTGGGTATCCTCCACCTTGATTCCTCCTGCTTGGTCTGCGCGGGCTTTACTCACCCCCACCCCCTGCACGTTGATCGACAAGGAGGAACACACTCATTCTGAAAGGCCTCTGCTTCTTCCTCTGTCCCAGCCTCTGGGACTCTACCTCCCATGAAGTCTGGGGACAGAGAGAAGGCCCGACCTAAAGAATGGGATCAGCCAAGGAAGCGGTCCCCAGACCTCTCTCTTGGCCAGACCCGTGTCTGAGCTTGGCCTCCCCTCAGCTCCAGTCTCCTTGCTTTTCACTGGAGGCTGCCCGGGCTCAATCTCCACTTCGCTTCCCCCCAGCGCCACTCCAGGTCTGGGTAGGCGATGTCTTCCATCTGGTCCTCTCGGAGCCTGTCTGAAGCAGAGGTGGACAGGATGATGCAGAAATTCATTCGGGCCCAGATCCAGTTGGGAGTCTTGCCTGATCCTGTACCCCTCGGGGGCTGCGGCCATGCAGTCCACCTTTCTCCCTGTTACTCCTTTTCTGATCAGACTCCCGGTTTAGTAGCAGTTGGGTCTGAGGTTTTCCAGTGTCGTAGAGTTGGTGCCAGTAGTCCCTGGTACCTCGACGCTGACCATTGCCCTGAGTGGTTCGGAGCCGACGCCTTGGCATCTGATCTGAGAGGATGGCATTTACTTTGAGGCTTTTGGCGTTGTCCCTTCCTCTTGGGTGTGTCTGCATCAGGAGGATCTGCTCTGGCTCTCCCTCAGAACAGGGGGAGGCAGATCCGGCCTTGGCTATTCTGATTTTGGGGATCCGCTCACCTTCTGCCTTCAGTGTGGTGGAGGGTCCTCTCTTCTCCTTTGAGAACTCACACTTTCATCTTTTGAGTCCATCCTGGCTGCCTCTTTTTCTGGGCTGGAGTCTGCCATCCTGCCCTCTCAAGGACTGTCTGTTACCACATCACTCCAGGAGGTTCCCACACAGGAACTCCCTGAGGCTTCAGAGTTCTCGCCGAAATATCCCCCTGAGGAGCCCCCTCAGAAGCACATGTGCAAGAGGATGTCTTTTTTGGAGACACTGGGATCCTATGACAACACAGTTGGCGGTCTACATAGAAGCCAAACCCGGGCAAGTCTGTATTCCTGGAGGCGTTTAGCACAGGACCCTCTACTTACTGTGTCCCCTCCCACAGATCCCCTTGTGTATCTAATCTCTTCTAGGGCATGGTAGGACCCAGATAGGCAGCACTCGTCCAAAGGGTCCTCTGTCGATGCCATGGTGGTTGAGGCGGCCACCAAAAAAGAGTTCGCACAGGAGAGCTCCTCTGTCCATTCTCCAGACAGGGAGTCTCGGGCGATTCTTCGTTTTGGGAAGCAAACACGTGTGTCAGCCACCTTTGCCTTACATGCGCAGAATTATTTGGCCCATGTCATCAGATTGCAGAGGGAGCTGGTCAAAGGTGGCAGAGTCTGCCCCAAGGTCCATGTCGGCAGAGGAGAAGGTTTTTTCCTCATGCATGGCCACTCTCCCATCTTCATTACTTACATAAGGCTCCTATTGCACTCTACTGAAAGTGCCTTCAGGGCTGTTGGAACAGGTGTAGCCATTAGACATCATGCCTGGTTTTGACTTTGTTCTTTTTTGGAGCCCATCAAAGCATCTTTCAGAAATGCCCCCTATGATGGTTCCACCTTGTTTGGAAAAATGATTCATGATACTTGGTGTAGAGCAAGAAGGACGGGAAGACTTTGCTGTCAGGATCCGCTTCTCCACCCCACAATGAGCCTTCTCTAGGAATCAACATGAGATTAAGAAGATGTGGTTTTGGAAGTCTAAAGTTTCTTTCCAGGACCCTCAGGATTCACCTTCCCCTAGAGGCAGAAGGGGAATAAGACAGATGCTGCCCTCGTGGCAGAGGGAGTCTGAAGAATTAAGGGTCTCGAGATTTCTTCCCAGACAGACCCTTTCAGCAACCATGAATGGTTGCCTGACTGCTAGTCTCTGGCACAATGGTGGGACGAACATCTGTGCACCCAAACAGCCTTGGGAGTCAATTACAAATCATCATTGGGTTCTGCAGATCATATCCAGAGGCTACTCCGTTTCCTTTCTCCATTCCATAAAATTCCCCCCAAACACCTCCCGGATGTTCCACCCAGTCAAAGGGAGGAAGCAGCTGTATAAATCCAACAGGCTGATCAAAAAACGAGTCATCCAGCCCGTTCCCCCGACCAAGCCGGATTAGGCATTTATTCCAGGTTCTTTTTAGTGCCAGAGAAAACTGGGCTTAAGGCCCGTTCTGGATTTTTCAACCCTTAACCTGTCTGTTGCCAAGGTAAAATTCCAGATGGTCACCCTTCAACCCATTCTGGCCTTCCTGCAGATAAACAACTGGATGTGCTCGGACCTCCAGGACACATACTACTATATCAAGATGAACAGGTGCTCTTGGAAGTTCGTCCGCTTCCAGCTGGGAGCCAGTCACTGTCAGTTCACTGTGCTCACCTCTGCCCCTTGGGTGTTCACCAAAGTGATGACTGTAGTGGCTGCTCACATGCAGGTCTTCCCATACCTGGACGATTGGCTTCTTTGCTCTCCCTCCAGGCATCGACTGATTCAAGCCAGGGATCATCATCTTCAGACTACTCTTGGCCTGGGTATAACCATAAACCTCAAGTCTCAGCTGGCACCAATGGAGGTACTGGATTGCATAGGTGCTCGGCTGGGCACTACCCAGGGCACGGTGTTTCTACCTGCAGAAAGACTTGTGTCCGTCTTCATGTGAATTACATTTTCCAAGTCTACCTTCCCCCAGCTGGCTTAGTTCTTTGGGCATTGAGGTCCATGGCAGCCACAATCACTCTAGTCTCAGCTACACTTCTTCATATGAGAGCTCTTAAATGGACCTTAGCTGTTCAGTGGTCTTTGCTAGACCTTGCCCTATCACATCCTGTTTAATTGTCCTATGTTTGCAAGGACTCCCTTCTTTGGTAGCTCCAATCCCTGGACCTTCTTCAGGGTCGTCCTTTTGTTCTTTCTTCCCTTGTGACAGATGCCTCCCTGCTCTGTTGGGGGAGGGGCATTGCATGGGAAGGACAGTCCAAGGCACGTGGTTCTCTTTGGAAACCAGTCTGCATGTCTGTGTCCTGGAGATGAGGGTCGTGCTTCTGGTATTGCCATACAGACTGACAATGTCAGTCTGGTCCATCAACAAACGGGGGGGGGGGGGCCAGATCTTCTCCCCTTTTGTCACAAAGCCATGAGATTGTGGTACTGGTTGATCTCCACTGGACATTTTCTGGTGGCAGCGCACATTCCGGGGAGGTCAAACATTGGCAGACAGGCTCAGTAGGTCTATTCTGATGCCTTACAAGTGGTCTCAAACTCCTTCAGTAGTGGAACGGATCTTTCTAAAGTAGGTTCAACATTGCTGTGATCTTTTTGCCTCTCCTTCCAACATGAAGTGCAGGAGTATTTAGCTCTGAACCCCCTTTTGGGGAGTTGCCCAGAGAAGCTCTAGTTCATGCTTGGCCCTCCAGCCTATTGTATGCTTATCTTCCGCTCCATTCAATTCCAAGTTCATTCAGAAATCGCAACGGTCTGGGAGCTCTGTGTTTTTCATTGCCCTTTTCTGGCCTTGCCAAGTTTGGCTCCCCATTCTGTGGTCTCATGTAATGTGTCCATCTTGAATGCTAGATCTGGTTCTGGATCTGATTACACATCCCTCAGGGTTTCTTCATCCAGACTGTCAGCCTTAAGTTTATGGCTTGGCTGCTCCAGTTCTCATAGTAGTTAGGACTCCTGGGCTATCTTCTCAAATGAGGTTATCTCGTTAGATAGACCTCTGTTTATTCTGGATGCCCAGGTCATGAAGTTTATTTAGCCAACCTTCTCAGAACCTGGTGGATGACCCCTTAATATTGAAATAGGCTGTCTGCATTGTAGAGGACATTTGTAGGTTATTCTTAGACCCTTTTTCTTCCAGGCCTTGTCATCCCTAAGAGGCCATCTCTCATTTACTGGATTGCGCATAAGAATCTGATATTTGTGTTGCCTCTAGCACCAGCTAAATAACTTTAAGTTGTCTCCAGCTGCCCATCAGGCACAGGCCTGATACTACAGTCTTGAATGCCTATTGGGGAAAAAAGCATTCTGAGTTTGCTTTGGCATGCAGCACTTCCACTAAAGGACCTTTGGGATGTGGATATGGTTATGATTAGCCATGCGTAGAGTCCTTAGAAATCTGTTTTATTTGTTTTTGTTTACCAGGAAAGTCTGACTGGGTAATGCCCATTTTCAGCAGAGTACCAGGGAGTAAAGCTCCATTTGCTTACATTGAATTACAGTAAGCTCCAGTTAAGCAAAGATTTAAGTCCCCCTATTGACGGCCCTTCCTGGAACAAGGGCTCCCCAGTGGATGCCATGGTGGTAGCCGCAGTCACAGAGGGAACTATCTCAGTAAGGTTCCTCTGTCCACCCTCCTGACCGAGAGTCACGGATGATGGACCGCCTATGGAAGTGGGTGTATGCTTCAGCTACTTTTTCAGTACAGGCGCTGAACTACTTGGCCCATGTCACGAGACTCCAACGTGACCTGGTGAAGGAGCCGGAGGAGTCTCCACCGAAGTCCATGTCACTGGAGGGCAAGGCTTTGTTCTCCGTGAAAATGGTCACTCTGAGAGCAGTATCTAATACATCCATGCAACTCCTCTCCCATGCTACGGAAGGAGCAGCTGGGTCCAGCGTGTCCATGAGGCATAATGCCTGGCTCAGGTTGTGCCAATTTACCGAACCCTTTAAGGTGTCATTTGCCAATGCCCCTTATGACGGCTCGACTCTTTTCGGTAAGACCGTCAAGGAGACACTAGTCCAGAGTGAGAAGGATGGAAAGACACTGTCTGCCGTCGGGGTCCGCTTCTCTAACCCTGAAAGGTCCTTTTCCCGGAACCAGAGAGGGCAAAAGATGATGCGTTTCCGGAAGTCTAAGTATTCCCGGGAAACTTAGGGCTCTTCTTCCTCTAGAGGCAGAGGGGGACAGAATGGACTCTGCCAAGGGCCGAAGGGGTCCACGAAACTTCGGGTCTCAAACCTTTCTTGGACAGACCCAAGCAGCAACCTTGAGGGGTTGCCCGTCTGCTCTACTCTGGAGGCAGTCGGGGGACGATTGTCCTTGCACCCAGTGGCATGGGAGTCCATAAAAATGGACTGCTGGGTGCTTCAAATCATATCCAGAGGATATTCTATACCCTTCATGGGTTCCCCCATATCTCCCAATACACCTCCTAGACACTTCACCCACACAAAGGGAAGCAGCAGCGCAGGAAATTTCCAAGCAGCTAGGAAAACAAGCCATCGGAAACGTCCCCCCAGATCGGTCCGAATCGGGCTACTACTCAAGGTTCTTTTTGGTGCCAAAGAAAGCGGGGGACTTGAGGCCCATTCTGGACATCTCTACCCTGAACCTGTCAGTTGCCAAAGAAAAGTTCCAGATGGTCACACTACAGTCCATCATGCCGTAGCTGTAACAGAACGACTGGATGTGCTCGTTCGATCTCCAGGATGCTTACTATCTCCTAAAAATGCACAGAGGCTCCAGGAGGTTCTTCTGCTTCTGGCTAGGGGCCAGTCATTGTCAATTTCGAGCCCTACCCTTTGGTCTAGCCACAGCCCCCCTAGTGTGTTTACCAGAGTGATGGCGGTTGTAGTGGCTCACATGAGGCTCCAGGTCTATCCATACCTGGACGATTGGCTCCTCACTGCTCGCACCCAGGCGTCTGTTTTCCCAAACCAGGGACTACTTTCTGACACTTGCCCTGAGTTTGGGTATCACAAGCAACACATCCAAATCTCTACTAGAGCCTGTACAGCTGATAGACTACTTTGGTGCCAGGCTAGACACTCCAGGACAGTGTTCCTGGCCTCAGAGAGTTCAAAACTTCAGGATGCATGTTTCCCTAATTTACCATTCTCACCTCCCAACAGCGGAATCAGTGTTTAGGACCCTAGGCTCGATGGCGGTGACCATAACTCTTCTTCCATGTGCTCGGCTACACATGCGGATTCTTCAGTGGACTCTAGCAGTTCAGCGGTCCCTGTTGGATTTACCACTATCCTATCCACACAAGTTAAGTGTCTGTTGTCCTTCATATGGTGGATGGGCTCGCTGGACATTTTGGAGGGATGACCCTTCGTTCCAGCCCAAACCGCAGTGACCACGGATGCCTCCCAGCTCGGGTGGGGGGCATTGTTCGGGCAGGACAGTCCAAGGCCTGTGGTCCCCATAGAGACCAGCTTGTATATCAGTGTGCTAGAGATGAAGGTGGTCCGCCTAGTGTTGCAGGCCCTTCATGCCTTTCTTCCTCGGGGGCGATTGCTATTCAGTCAAACATGTCTGTAGTCTGGTATATCAGCAAACAGGGAGGGACCAGATCTTATCCCCTTTGTCATGAGGCCATGAGAGTGTGGGAATGGGTGATCTCCACCGGTTGCTTTCTTATCGTAAGGCACATTCCGGGACGGTCCAACATTCTAGCAGACAGGCTGTCAGACCGTTCTGATGCCTTACGAGTGGTCTGAATCTGTTAGTAGTGGAACAGATCTTCAGTGAGTGGGGTCAACCTTGCTGCGATCTCTTCGCATCTCCTTCCAACGCGAAGTGCAACAGGTTTTTCGCTCTGAAACCCCTACCGGAGGAGTCCCCCGGAGACTCTCTAGTTCTTGCTTGGCCTCCCGGTCTTCTGTATGCTTACCCGCCGGTTCCTCTCATCCCGAGGTTTCTGCAGAAAACTTGTTGACTGGGGAGCAAGGTGATCCTCATTGCCCCATTCTGGCCTCACAAGGTTTGGTTTCCCTTCCTTTGGTCTCACCTTCTGGCTCTACCTTGGATCTTGGATCCCATTCAGGATCTGATCTCACACCCATTGGGGGTGCCTCATCCAAGCCTGGACAGCCTGAAGTTCACAGGTTGGCTGCTCCAGTTCCCCTGATTGCTAGGATTCCTGGACTTTGCTTCTCTGTTAAGTCCATTTTGGTGGCTGCTCATAAGTAGTCAACCAGAAAGGTGCATCACAGCAAGTGGAAACATTTTTCTTTTTGGGCCTCTCAGAGGAGTTTAGATCCTTTCACAGCACCTGTTTCTGCCTTTCTTGATTTTCTAGCTGACATCTTCCAGCATGGTGCTAGTTCTACTGTCAAAGTTCAGTTGGCTGCCATTTCTCATTTTCATGTGGGTGAGAATTCTGCATCCTTGCCATCTTCTTGACTGTGTAAAGCCTTTATTAAAGGTACTTTTTTGTTACGCCCTCCCCCCGGTCAAAGATCCTGTTCCCCCATGGGGCCTTAATATGGTTCTACAAGCTCTGGTCGCCCCGCCTTTCAAGCCTGCCACTACTGCTGATCTAAAATTTCTATCGTGGAAAACAACTTTTCTGGTCGCTATTACCTTTGCTAGAAGGTTTTTGGCATTACAGGCCTTGTCCATGAAATTCCCGTACATAATTTTTCATAAAGATAGTTTCCCTTCAAACCAATCCATCTTTCCTTCCTAAGGTGGCATCACCAGTCAATATCAGACTATAAATTTGCCTGTGTTCTTTCCTAATTTTATCAACCAGATGGAATACAAAATGCACATGTTGGATGTTCACAGACAGTTATGATTCTATTTACACAGGCAAAATATTTTCGTAAATCTGATCAATTTTGTTTTGTTCTGTAAACCCTTTTTGGGCAAAGGTCACTATAGCTGGATGGATTTCTTCATGCATCCTGCAGGTTTATAAGGAGAAAGGCATGTCTCCTCCAGGTTAGGTTAAAGCTCATTCCACTAGGTCCATGGCTACATCTGCAGCTTTCTGGTCTAGGGTGTCTGAATGACATTTGCTGTGCAGCTACTTAGTCCTCGTCTCATACATTTATCTCCCATTACAAATTGGATTTGACATCTAGGAGGAGAGCATCCTTTAGCTCAGCGGTGCTCCGGAATATCCTTCCATGAGGGCCACCCAGGAGTTTAGTAGCTGGGGACTCTGTCCCACAGGTTGAAGATCAAATGAAGTCAACTACTTCAGATAAAGAAGTTATGTACTCACCATAACGTTCCATCTGAGTAGTTGTACTTCATTTGTCTTCAACCATCCCTCCCTCCTTCCCCCGGACCTTTGGCACATGTAGTATAGGTCACAAGTATGTTACCAGGTCGGGTTTTTCGTGTAAGATCAGCAAACTTGATCTGGGGATGGAAGGCAGGGGAGGTGTATTATGGGTAAGGGGAGGAATTGAGCTCAGAGCTGATGCTAGTAATCTTTGCCGGCTCAGATCCGATACGGATCCGTATTCTCACAGGTTGAAGACAAATGAAGTGCAACTACTCAGATGGAAAGTTAAGGTGAGTAGATAACTTCTTTTTATAACTGGTTGTTGCTTTTGATATACATTGCTGTTTAGAATGTCAAAACAGGCAAGAGTCAAAACTTTCCAGTTTCAAAAAATGCCCAAAGTGTGGGCAAAAGATGTCCTTGACTGACTGATACACTGTGTCTCTCTTGCTTAGGTGCAAGTCTTTTCCAGGACCCTTGGGCTATTCGTCATTCTTTTAGCACTAGAGTCCTCCATAAGAGGAAAAATTAATTTTAAAAGGGCTGGTAAAGTCTAGTTTTGCTGAAGCCATAGAAAAAGGTCAAAGCTCCTAGTCAGAGGCTACTTCCCCTTCATCTGACCAAACTAAATCCTCCAAAAGATCTACTTCTGAAGAGTCTGAGCTGGCTAAAATGACGCCTAGAATGTCTCCGACAGTATCTAAAGAGATCGGATCAGAAAGACCATCTATCTCCACTCCAATGGTTTCGGAGCAGTTGGTTTTAACAGTACAGAGTTGGTCCCATGCATTGGAACCGGTATCCCCCACGTTACGATCACCACTATTGCAACTGTTAGCTTCTCTAGCCCCATCGTCCAGATCCTCTAGGAGCCACTCTGATTTGGATGTGGATCGTGTGGTGCAGAGACTGTTGGACACCAGTGTTGGCCAAATTTTTATCGGAACCGACCCTCCGGGCCTCTGAACAGACTGTATCTACCCCTTCTATCTCAATTCCTCCTTCGACCCAACCCGTGGTTTCAGAGCAGAACAGGTGGAGCCGATGTTGACAGGATTGTTGGAACAGAGACCTGCTCCAGGACCTTTGGCCCTGACTGCTCCGACTATCTTGGTGCTGTCCGGGGAGTCTAGGAGCCGATACTCACTGGCCGGCTCCAGGGGGGTGAGTGGCGCAGACTGTCGGACCTGACCCTTCCTCTCGGAGCTTCGGCTCGTGTGAGCTCTGCTCCTACCTCTGCCTTGGAACCTACTCCTGTGGTGCTGTAGGTGTCTCAGATGTTCTTGTTTCACTGTTGCAGTCATCACATTTGGGTTAATTTGCCTGATTAACAAAGTCTTGGGTCCTGCGTCTGTTGCTGTCCCTTCTTCCATGACATCAGGTCATCAGGGGTATAAAACATGCAGCCGACGCTATTACATCAGTCCTTGTCATGCAGTGCCTGAAGCAGAAGCAGTTCACAAGTGCCAGTAGACCGACTACTGAAATTTTCGTTTTCAAGTTTTAGAACCGAAGTCTTCAACTAAAGCTAAGTATCCCGTTGGGGAAACTTTTTCTTGCTCCTTACCGATGTCAGTAAACGTTACTAATTGCATTACTTGTAGAAAGCAAATACCTCAAAGATTTTCATTTGTACTGTATTCCTTGCCTAGGCCCTTACCACGACGTACCGTGCTGTCTGTTTTGTGCTTCATTTAATCAGAGCACTATCCGTCATCTGTATATTTTCGCCTCAAAATATTTCAGTTCTCGGTTTAATTATCCAGAAATGTCGTCCTTTAGCTATCCGACTACTGGGATTCCGAAAAAATGCAAGGATAGACACCAGCCGTCAAGGTCCAAAACTGCTGATGATGCTTCTCCTAAGCCAGTTCGCTGGTACTCAGTGAGGCGCTTTCGCAGCCCCTGATACCTGCTACTTCTGATTCTCAGGCCTGTACTGAGACCCATTCGGAGTCTGGTATGCCGCGAGATGCTTTAACTATGGAACCTGCGGATGTCTCTACCTTGGATAGGTCCGGAGCCGCTGTGCAGGCACTGGCTTCTGAGGGTGTATTCAGGCCTACGGACTTGCATATTAAAGTGACGCCTTCTTCTTTTAGGCCTAAATCTCAAACTTCCTTAAACTAACGCCTAGGCCTCATGCTCAGGCCTCTATGCCTAAAAAAATAAGAATGGCTGAAGTTATTATAACTAATCAAGGAAAGCCAGCCTCCCCCTTCTAAGAGACCTAGGACTGAAGTTTATGAATCTTCTGATGAGGATTTTGATTTTTCTGATCTGGATTTGCCCTGATCTACTTATGAGGATTCTGATGCAGAGGACTTTATTCCCTCTGCTTCCCCTCCAGAGGATTTTTCTTTTGGTGAAACCTTACATACTCGTAGCATTTCCACTGGGAAAGCCAGGATTTTTCTTACTTCAGCCACAGCATAGGCCTTTAGCTGATGTTCTTCATTCCACATTGCTGCAGTCCTAACTATTGGGTAGTCCGCTGTCCAGTCGGCCCGAATACCAAAGTATATGGCTGACGTCGGTCAGGGCGCATTAGACTGACGTCAGTACGTCAGGGTACTAATGCGCATGACCGACGTCATATCCTCAGTCTTTTTTTGCCGCATGGTCCGATGCAGAAGCAATTTTGCGAGTGCAGGTTGGCGTTCTGAAAGTTTCTGAAGTCAGAGTTTCAGACCGAATCAAAGTTGGCTAAGTACCCGTTGGGAATATTTTGGTTTTTCTTGCCTCAGTATTTAACCGGATGTCAGAAAAAGTGAATAACTGTATTTCTTGTGGGAAACAGATACCTCATAGGGATTACCATACTTTGTGTATTCCTTGTTTAGGGCCTGAGCACGGCGTTGTTGGATGCCGCTCTTGTGCTAGATTTAACAAACGCACTATTAAGAGAAGGTTAGACTGTGCCAGGTTAGTTTTTGGGAAGCGTTGTAATTATAAAATGCCGTCGGATGCTCCGGCGCCGCTTCGCAAAAGCGCAAGGACAAAGCAGCAAAGCCTAGAGTGGAAGAACCGACAGTCCCTGGCGTCGGTTCTTTAGAAAACTCAGTGGAGCTGGAGGTTCTGCCAGGTGTTTCTTTGGAGTCTCAGGGAGAGACTTTATTGTTACAGGATGTATCCTCTCAGGAAGTAGGCCAGGCTGAGGGGGCTTCTCAGGTGGCTGTTCTTCCCTCTGTTCCTAAGGTGGTTAGAGCCTCCCCCTCTGTTTCCAAGGCTTCCTTGAGAGGCAGGCCAAGTGCAGCTTCAGTGGGGGTTTCTCCTAGTGCTTCAGGTTCTTTGCCTAAGAAACATATGCTTAAAATGGCAGAAGATTTGATTACTATGATTAGAGGTTCTCTGCCCCCCCCTGATAAGAGGCCTAGGGTGGAACCTGAGTTTGAGAGTTTTGAGCACTGTTCGGAGGCTTCTGAGTCTTCGGCTGAAGACTTGCAGGAGTTTCCTCCTTATTCTGAGTCTGATGTGGATGATTCTACTCCATCAGCTTCTCCTCCTGAGGATTTCTCATTTTCAGAGACCCTGCATTCCATGAGGGAGCATTTTAAATGGGAAGGTCAGGATTTCTCTGATTCCAAGAAGAGGCTTAGGGAGTTCTTGTTTTACCCCAGCATAGGCCTTTAGCTATACCTCCTGTTCTGAATGTGGTGGAAGATGTTTTGCAGAGGCTTCCCTGAATCCTGATTCTTTGCCTCCTGCCCCAGTTAAACGGATAGGTACTATAGGGTGCCTGAAGCTCATAAGTATCTTTTAAGAGTCCTAGGGCAGACCCGAAACTGTCTCTCAGGGGCCTAAAGGGGTGAAGGCCTCTGTTGTTAAAAATCCTGTTCCTCCTGATAAAGAGGCAAGGGCTTTGGATAGATGGGGAAAGAAAGTGTATACTTCTTCCACTTTAGCCATGAGGGCGTTGAATTGTCAGTTTCACATGTTAAAATATCAGAATTACCTTCTTTCACAATTGAAAGCTAAGGTGGATGCTCTGGCAGAAGGTATTGAGTGTAAAGAGTTGCAGGATTTAGTTCATGTGTCTGAACAGGTGGGTAAACATTCCTTGCAGTGTGGTTTTGATGCTGTGCAGGCCTCCTCGAGGGTGGCTGCCACTGGTTCTGTTCTTCGTAGGCATGCCTGGTTGAGAGATCAGAATTTAGCTGAGCATGTTAAAACTAGGATTTTGGATGCTCCTTTGCAGTCTGATGTGTTGTTTGGTTAGCCTGTGGAAGCAGTTTTAAAGAAAATGGAGGACAAGGCTAAGTCTATGCAAACTGTTAAGGATTTTTGCAGTTGCAGCCTCCAGTTTAGTAGAAATTGGCCTACTAAGGGATGGACTTATCCTGCTTATGATTCCCAGTCTAGGGGTAGGTCTAGGCGTGGTAGGGGCAGAGCTCAGGGTTCTTTTAGGCCTAGGACAGGAGTTCCCCTGCTCAGACTTCTGGTGAGGGCAGGGGTCAGTCCTTTCGTAAGCAGACCCAATGACCTGCCTTTTCAGCTGCCAGTACATTCTCGCCTGGCAGCACCTTTGGGAGGAAGGCTGTCTCTTTTCAAAGAAAATTGGGATTTAATTACCCAAGACAGATGGGTTCTGGATATTATTCACCACGGTTACAGGTTTTATTTCCATACCTTGCCTCCTTTCAAAGGCATGCCAGACATTCCTCCTCTTCAAAGAACAGAGGCTCACAAGCAAATTTCTCTGTTGCTCCAAATAGGGGCCATTCAGTCAGTTCCTGTGCCAGAAAGGGGCCTAGGATTTTATTCTCGCCTGTTCCTAGTACCAAAGAAGGGGAACACGTGGAGACCAATTCTGGATTTATCTATCCTCAACACTTATCTGGACATTCCCAAGTTCAAAATGTTGACGTTACAACAGCTTTTACCTCTGCTGGGCAAAGATCACTGGATGGTAACTTTAGATCTCAAGGAAGCTTACCTTCATGTGCCAATAAGACTAAGTTGCAGGAAGTATCTGCGTTCTCGTGCTGGAAATTCTCATTATCAGTTCTCTGCATTGCCCTTTGGCTTATCTACTGCGCCCAGAGTATTCACAAAGGTTCTGGCTCCAGTGATAGCTTACTTCAGGCTAAAAGGAATTCAAATCTATCCTTACTTGGACGACTGCCTGATTCTGGCTCAAGAAAAGGAAGACCTTCTACAGCATCTGGAATATGTCATAGCAGTGCTACGATGCCTAGGGTATTCTGTGAACGAAATAAAGTCCAGTCTAGTACCCTCTCAAGACATGTGCTTTCTGGGTGTGAGACTGAATACAGCAGCCCAGATGGCCTTTATAACCCCGGACAAACAAAAGAATCTTTCCAGTTACTTCCATCATCTATCTCTTCAGTCCGGGCTGACTGCAAGGACAGTCCTTCAAGCCTTAGGGTTCATGGCATCTTGTATTCTGGTGCTTCCCAATGCCAAACTGCATATGAGGAAGCTACAATGGTATCTCAAAATCTGTGGACACAGCACTGCCAGGATTTGGACACTGTCATTCAAATAATACCTTGCATTCAAAAGGAATTTTTGTGGTGGGCTCAGGAATGTCACCTAAACAAGGGACTCTGTGACCCGGCCAGAGGCAAGTCAGATTCTAACGACAGATGCCTCAGATATTGCTTGGGGAGCTCATCTAAATGGAAAGTGGATACAAGACAAGTGGCCTGCCAGACTACAGCATCTACATATCAACATGAAAGAGATGTTAGCAGTTCAGTTTGCATTAATTGCTTTCAAGGAGTTACTTCTTCCAGGGCAGGTGTTGATTCTAACAGACAACACAACTGTCATGTGGTACATCAACAAACAAGGGGGAACACATTCTTACCCATTGTGCAGACAAGCAATGATTTTATGGGAGACTGCGCTCAGTCTGCAACTAACTCTTCAGGCAAGGTTTCTGCTGGGAGCACAGAACTCCTTAGCAGATGTATTAAGCAGACAAATCATGGATCCCCACAGTGGAAACTGGATCTTCATGTATTTCAAAATTGACAGTGTCATGGGGAACTCCAGACATAGATCTGTTCGCTTCTCCACTAAACCACCAGCTGCCAAAGTTTTGCAGAAGGGATTTCATCACACAGCTTGGAAAGTGGATGCTCTTTCTTTCAGTTGGAAAAATCTTCATGTGTATGCTTTTCCACCTCTGCCTCTTCTTCCAAAGGTGCTTCTAAAGGTCAGACAAGACAAGCCAAGGATGATTTTAATAGCTCCAGATTGGCCTCGGCAGCACTGGTACCCATTACTGAGGAGTCTGGTAAGGAAGCCTCCATGGCCTTTACCCTTGATTCCACACCTGTTGTCTCAGAGGGACGGTCATCTGCTCAATGTCAAGCTTCACTCTCTACATCTAACAGCCTGGCATATTCTGTTTTGAAAGACAGCAGGTCTCAGCTTCCTCAACAAGTTTTAAATGTGATTATGGAAGCCAGAAGACCTAGTACAAGGAAAGTGTACGCAGAAAAATGGAAGAGATTTTATTTTGGACTGCAGCAAAGAATTTGGAGGTTTCTGAGCCTAATTTGAGTGTGGCTCTTCAATATCTTACTCAGTTATTGGACAAAGGTTTGTCTTTCTCTTCTATTAAGATTCATGCTGCAGCAATTTCAGCTCACTATGATTGTGACCCACCATTGTTTTCACATCCTTTGTTCAAGCAATTTCTTAGAGGGGCAAAGAATATAAGACCCCCACGTAGAGCTCCTACTCCTGCTTGGGACCTCAATTTTGTGTTGGAGAAACTTACTCTACAACCTTTTGAGCCTGCGGCTACTGCTGAACTGAAATACTTGTCATGGAAGACTGCTTTTTTGTTGGCCATTACTTCTGCTAGAAGGGTTTCTGAGTTGCAGGCCCTTATGGCGGTTGAGCCTTTTTTGATAGGGTATCATTACGTACTAATCCTTCCTTTATGCCTAAAGTGGTTTCTAGTGTGGCTTTAAACCAAACTATTCATTTGCCTACTTTTTATGCAGATCCCCAAAATAAAGGGGAAAAGATTTTGCACTCCTTAGATGTACACAGGCAATTGCGCTATTATTTAAGCAGGACTAAGGATTTTAGGCAGTCTCAGCAGTTGTTTGTTTCTTTTGCTTTGAGTTCAGGGCAAGCCTGTGTCCAAACAAACTATTTCTAGGTGGATTGGGTTTTGCATTGCATTTGTTATTCCCATCATGGCAAGGAGGTTCCAGCTGGGATTAGGCCTCATTCCACTAGGGCTACTGCCACTTCAACAGCATTTCTAAGGGGGGTGGCAACTAAGGATATTTTGGAGGCAGCTACTTGGAGTTCAGTGCATACTTTCTCTAAGCATTACCACCTTCCTCTCTACTCTAAGTCTAGGGCTGGTTTTGCCACAGCTATTTTGCAAGGCATGTTATCAGCTCCTGCTTCCTTATAATTTGCCAGCCTCCCTTACCTCTGCTTTGGGATTCTACCCAATAGTTAGGACTGCAGCAATGTGGAATGAAGAACATAGTACAGTTTTGTACCTACCATAAATGTAGATGTTCGAGGATCCACATTGCTGCAGTCCAATTTACCCTCCCTCCTGCCCCTCTGTGTTTAGGGGGTGGTTCTGTAGGTGAGATTATATTCTGGTACCTTTGTATATATTGTACATATTTTTGGTGCAGGTATGTTTGGTATTTTTGGTTTTGGCCTTATCTTTTTTAGGGTCTTCTGACATCTGGGGCAAGAAAAGACTGAGGATATGACGTCGGTCATGCGCATTAGTACCCTGACGTACTGACGCCAGTCTAATGCGCCCTGACCGACGTCAGCCATATACTTTGGTATTCGGGCCGACTGGACAGCGGACTACCCAATAGTTAGGACTGCAGCAATGTGGATCCTCGAACATCTACATTTATGGTAGGTACAAAACTGTACTTTCCTCCTGTACTAGACATTGTTTATGCTTTTTCGGAATCTAGTTTGGCCCCCGATTCCTTGCCTCCTGCTCCCAGAAAACTTGACAGATATTACAAGGTTCCTGATTCACACAAGTTCCTTTTTAAAAATCCTATTGTGGATCCAGAGACTATTTCACAGGGACCCAAGGGCATTAAGGCTTCTACTGCAAAAAATCCTACCCCTTCTGATATTGACTTCAGGGCGCTGGATAGATGGGATAAGAAGGTTTACATTTCTGCAACCTTGGCCATTAAGGCTTTAAACTGCCAGTTTGGTAAGTTGAAGTATCAGCAACATGTTATTGGATTGCTTAAACAGAAAATGATGTTGATTCCTGACTCTGTGGAAAATAAAGAATTACAGGATTTAATGCATTCTGCTGAATAGGTTGGAAAACATACTTTGCAATGTGGATTTGATTCTTTAGAGGCGTCTTGCAGGGCTGCTGTTACTGGTTCTGTGCTCAGAAGGCATGCTTGGCTTAAGGAGCAATCTTTACCTGCTCATGTTAAAGCTAAATTGTTGGATGCTCCCTTAAATCAGGACCGCCTGTTTGGCAACAAAGCTGAGGAAGTTCTTAAAAAGATGGAAGATAAAGCTAAATCTATGCAAACTGTTTAAGGTTTCTTAAATGTTCAGCCTCCTACATTTAGTAGGCACTGGCCCTCTAAGAATTTCTTTTCCAGCCACTTCAAGGTCTTCTCAAGCCAAAAAAACACGAAGCCAGCAAGTGATGGAAAGTGCAAAATCCAAAACTGTTTATTCAAACATAAGGGAATAATCCCCTATATATCATATATAACATATCCAGACCGGTTTCGGCTCAACAAAGCCTTCAGTGAATATCAAACAGTCAGTATAATAAAAACCCAGTCTATGTATATATAGCTGGAAAATCTTATGAGAACCAATGAGAATAGATAATGGATAATTCAAAATTGGTCATTAAGGCCAGGTGGGAACAGCGCCCCAAGTTTAACTATCCATTTCCTCTCCTTAAAATAAAGTATTTCATGCCAATTGTGCTTATCCCTACATATACCCTTGATACAGTCAATAATAACAAACTTGAAAGAAGCTGATTTATGTTTCAAACTATGTTTATATAGTGCATTATTAAGGCGTTTGTTCTTAATGTCACTCAGATGTTCACAAATTCTAAGACGAAAAGCTATAGAGGTCTGACCCACATAAAAGGCAGAACAAGTGCAGGTCACCAAATAGATGACCCACTCAGTACTGCAATTATCCCAAAATTTAATATCAAAAATCTCAGAAGTGTTTTTACTACTGAATTCACGGGTGTATAAAACCCGGGCACAGTATGAACAGTGACCACATGGGATACACCCTAGAACTCGTGCACCTGTAAGAGATAGTTGAGTGGGAACTGTGGGATCAAGCAAAGGTCTCTTATAGTGACTTAACCTAGAACCTATTGTACGTCCCCTTCTGAATGAAAAAGAACATCTATCTCTAAGGAAAGGATGTAGTTTGTCCTCAGCCATCAAAACATTCCAATGTCTTATGCAACAAGATGACAGCAATGCAGTAGGCAGACAGTCTTCACTGCCCCAACTTCTCTGGTTTTAAATTCTTTGTTTTGGAGCAAATACAGCAATTCTTTGGAGACTGTGAGACATTCTTAGAATTGAAAGAACACCGCTGGAAATTACTGTTCAATGCTGATAACGGACTTGGTCTCACTGAAAATATT